>NW_010258578.1:0-60179 GCF_000690775.1 Eurypyga helias
AATATATCCCAAGACATATTATATATATGTAAAATTCTTTATCTGAAGATAAGAGCAATAGCTCAATTTACTATAGATATAAAATCAACAGGTAGAACTGAATGACTGAGCGACAGACCTGGAATAGCCTGTTTGTCAGTGGTAGTCACAGTCATTAATTTGTTTGGGAAACTACTTTTTATGTAATGTTTCTTAAATTTTATATGATGTTATTAATAATTTTTCAAATAGTTTATTTTTAAAAAGTGGAATGCTATCATTACTTAAAAGTAATGTATTATTTCTCTTTATCTAATTTCTAGAGTGACAAGTTTAAGTCAACAAGATTAAAGCAAAATCCTGAGTTCTGCAGAATAAAAATAAATGTATGACCAATTCGACAGTCCTATGAAAGATCTGTTCTACTTACTTTATTGTGCTGCAAAGCTTTAGAACTTTCTGCTATTTCTAAAATTTGTGTGTACATGTAGAAGACCAAGTTTTGGCAGCAAGGAGTGTGAGTGCACAGTAAGTCAAAAATATGTTTTCAGGAGAGACTAGAGGGCTCTGCTGACCGTGTTTGAAACAAGCATGACTGCTGTATCTCACATTTACTCCACTGTAATAAAAACATCCAAGACTTGTGTTAGTTAATTAATTTTAACAAAGCATTTTGAATAACTAAGCTAAGCATTAGTTTTCTCTTTAGAAAGACAGAGAACGGTGTTCTGCCAACATCTGTAGCCCAAAGTAGATTTTCTTAAAAAAAAAAAGTGTGAGCTCCCTGAACTACTGAATGTGGTAGTAGTTATATTTAAAAATATGAGACTGTAACTGCACTTTGGGGTTTTGGAGTGTCAAAGGATTAGTTTCAGCAGTAAAAGTTCTGAAGAAAGTCTAGAAATAAACTTATTCTCCTAGGACTAAAGGAAATTTTGAAGTGACTTGGGTTTTATAAATTATGAAAGCTATTGCTACAGCTAATTGAATCAATCTCTAACGAAGAAAAGAACATAGAGGAAGAATTCATAAAGTTCATTTCCATATTTAAGAAAAGAAGGATATGAACTAATTAAGCAAACTTCCTTGGCCCAGCTAAAAGGTAGAAATTGTAGCTGTACCATTTTCTTCATGATTCCCCCCTCTCTTGGAAAGCCAAACCCCTTTTTACAACACTCAAGAGTTTCACAGAAAAAAGCAATGCAAAAAAAGACCCCAGATGTGTTTGAGGGGTGGAGACAGAGGCATATAGAAAAACAAAATGACTTAATAAAGACACAGATAGGCTGGGTTTTCCTACACTTGAAGTTGCTAATTTTTTAATCTTTTAACAACATTTATACTCAACGTTATCAGCAAGATTAAGCAAATAGTTCCTACTACAGATATATTTTTATCTGCATATAAAAGTGCTCAATGGATTAAAATATACTTAAGTGAAAAGAGCCATAAAGTTATCTCTTTTCTGCCTATATCAAACTAACACATGGAGAAGAAAAAAATATATTTAGTGATAGGATATTAACTAAAAGAAAATGTTGTTCAAATGAATGGTATCTCAGTGAAGACAAGTGTATTTTTCTTCTTCTTTCCTTCAAAACCTGCTTGGTGTTTCTTGAAAGGTTTCAGTTCTGAAATTTCAGTGTCTTTTGCATATTCTCCTAAATAGAATTATTTGATTTCAATATCAGTCTGAAGATATTTTCTTTTTCAATTAAATAATCTGTTTAAGTTTATTGCAAATCTATTGGAACACTTAAAAAAAAAAAAAACACAAACACTTCTACTAGAATGGTTTATTACTGAGATCACTTTTGCAAAGTCGTTTTACTTTAAGGGTACTTTTTATTTTATTGGAACATATCTGTATTGAACTGTCTCTAACCTTACCCCCAATACACGTCTTGCTGTATCAGCTAGAGAAATTGGACCACTCCACAAAGACTTTTGAATGATTTGGTATTGAGGGATTTCTGGTTTGCCCATTTCCCTCTCCTGAGCTTCACCCACCTGTTTGAATACAAGTCATGAAGATGCATGAGTAGAGTGAATACTGTGTGTTTCTTCATGCTCTAAAAACATTAATTTTCACTGTATGCTACCTTCCTATGTGTGGGTTAGTGACCAGTAGGATCACCAGTAAACATCTTCCTTGAGGGGAAAGAACAAAAAGAATATTCTTTGCATATTTGCTTTTTCAAGATACTTCTCATAAACAATAGAAAAGTGTTTATCAATTAACTAATTATGAGGGTTATCCAAAGAATATAGTCATTAAACAAATCTAATTGCCTTTACACAAAGCTTTCAAAAATGTTCTCTGTTTAAATGTTTATTTATGCCACAGAACTCTCTCTCTGTAGCAATAACTGAAAAGTTTATGAGGAAATTTAATAAAAAAAAAAAGGCTGTTGACTTCCAAAGTGTGGGTTTTTTTGTTTTGTTTTGTTTGTTTGGAGTTTTTTTGTATTTTTTAAAGAAATTTGAAGTATAAGTTGAAAATTAATAATATCAATGCCTTGACTCACACTCAGTAATATTTCTTTTTGACACTGACTTTCCTTCTGTGAACTCCTCTTTTATGCATGTGATATTATTATATCACATGCAAATCATGAGTGGTCACATGGTACTGAGATAAAACTATTTTTTCATCCGATATTCCAGTTAAGATCCCCCTTTTTTGCCCTTGTAATATAAACATTTTAAATCAATACCTTACCTCTAACTGAAGAACTATAAAGAAAAATGTATCATATTAAACTGAGAAATCAATGTTTGCTTCATCATTACTTAGATGATGCATGTTCCATTTATATTTATAAGGAATAATTATCTGTAAAGAACAGATTAATGAAAGTAGAATTATAATTTTCTGTTAATTTTTTTTTTTTTTTTTTTTTTTTTTTTTTTTTTTTTTTTTTTTTTTTTTTTTTTTTTTTTTTTTTTTTTTTTTTTTTTTTTTTTTTTTTTTTTTTTTTTTTTTTTTTTTTTTTTTTTTTTTTTTTTTTTTTTTTTTTTTTTTTTTTTTTTTTTTTTTTTTTTTTTTTTTTTTTTTTTTTTTTTTTTTTTTTTTTTTTTGAGTTGAACATGACCATGAGTGTGAAGCATGTGCTAGTTTCATTTTGTAGATGTCCCTTGTAGCCCATAAATGCTTTGATGTAAAGATCTGGAAAGTTACTAATGATCTTCACATTATGGCAATAAGCAAATAATTATGGGAAGTTTTCTAAGGAAATCATGTAAATGTGAGTCTGAAAGATAATATCCTCTGAATATCATGGTATAGTAATTTTTCAGTCCATTCACTAAAAGCTAGAATCAAACCAGTAGTTCAAACTATAAAAATGCAGTCCTGAACAAACTACTGTAAGTTCCAGTGGTAACTTGAGAGGGTGACAAAGTCTCAAAAGCATCACAGAACACAGAAATATTTTAATGGGTGTCTAGAATTCATACTAATTATTTTTGAACTATTACATCAAAAGGGGAAACAGGTGGTTGTTTTCTAAAATTAGAGGCTCCAAAGAATTTGTAAATATTTACAGAATATTTCTAGAAGTGGAAATTTATTACAGAGTCAATAGTTTTTCTTGAGCTTTCATTTCAAACCTTTTTTCCTACTATGGAAACCAGGAATTTAGACACTTCTCAACACTTAGAGACAGAGTTAATCTATGTGCCAAGGTGAAGGCCAGTCAAACCCTATATTACAGGATAAATTTTTACACTTAGAGGTGTCCAAACGAGAAGCCTGATATCCTAAGAATTATCATCATCTGCCTTTTTTTTTTTAATGTATTTTTTATTTGTGCTGGTGGTGTCACATTAATCTGTAATGCAGTACTAAAAAAAAAAAAGGAAAAAGAAGGGGGGTTCACATGTTGTTCTTCTCATTAGAATGCGAATATCCGTGGAAATATCCCATGTAATCAAATATATCTGTTCTTGTGCTTTTTCCTTCAGGCAATAGTTTGCATTATCATCCGGATGATTATTTGGAAAGTTGTAATATGGATTTCATCTCAGTCTGATTGACTAAACCCCAGCTCATATGGTACTATTTTCTAGAGCCAGGATTTAATCAGAGTGACTTGATAAATGTCTACTTCAGAGTTTTTTTCCCTTGACAAATGTTTTGCACTGATAACAAGACCATTTCATACATATTTGCACAACCAAATGAATTGTATTGATTAGCAACACTTAAAACCTATTCAAGCAACCATTTCAATGGATGTTTTAATTTTCTAATTTTAAATCTTTTATCTTTGAATACCCAAGTCAATAGTCAAGCTTATTGGCAATGCATATTATTTTTGTCCACAGCTTAGAATACTGAACTACTTAAAGAGGTGCTACCTCTTGGGATTGAGATTGGTATCACTAGCTTTCTAATAAATATTCAGCCATGGAGACAAAGCTTTTTCTCAAACATGCAGGGTCCCTGTTGTGCTGAATGTTTCATATAAATATGGCTGAATGCACTAAAACTTTGTCATGCTGAATAATATCAAGGAATTAAATTTCCATCTGAACTATAACTTTTTCAATGTGCTTTTCTAGCTGCTTTAGTTCATTTATTCCATCAATTAGCAAACATCATATTTGACTATGTCAGTTTCAGTAATTTCAGCATGTAAGTCAAATGCAGATAAAGTTAAATATGGCACAAAGACTCTAAACCCAGAACTTTATCATCTTTGCCCAGTTAAGTGGTGACTCCAGCCATGAGCCATGGATAGGCATGTTCATCAAAAACTAAGACCAAACTGCTATAGGTCAAATGTAACTCAGTGCTGCTGGCATGGAACTAAAGACTTTTTGGGACAATTTACAATGGCAGCAAATCATTCAAGCTGTTAGACTTACAAAACTTCTGTTCACCCACTAAATCACCAATAATTAAAAAAAGACATTAGGAAAACTTCTAAACCTTCCCATGATTTTATAACTTATTTGTCACATCCCAGAATATCTACCAATCTTTGAATGCTTATATATTTTGGGATACTCTCAATTTCTCATTTAAAGTAATTTGCTTTTGCTTGGTTCTATGTTACTGTCTTCCAATGGGAAGAGAGACACAGGAATGTTGAACTCCTATTAAGTAAGCATCCTAAATCCAAAGCCACAGTGTCATTCTGCTGTCTTTCCTTTGATCACGATATACGTTAGTGTTCCTAAGAGAGCAGAAAGGGTTTGAACATGGTGGGATGAGAGGGCATTTTCTCTGGCTACTCAGGAGTGATTGTGTAAGACAAAAGCAGATTTTGTGAACTGCTTGTAGTGCAATGTAATTTTTTTTTTTAGTGAATAACCAACATCGCCAACAATGTTGTACTAAAGCTGACTTTGCAGTAATGTCTGACAACCAGCAACAACAGAGTGGGTGTCTGGTTCACTAGTGGGTAGTCATGGCAACACAGAGCTGATTCACCCGAAGGACTACATAGAACAATAGTGACAAAGCTGATGTCACAGTCATTGACCACTATGAGGCAACTTGTGAATTGGACTGGTGCAGGTTATGGAAATGGTGTATCACATGTTGGCAGAATGCAATTGGATCTGTGACTCGGGATCTTTCAGGAACAGGGGCCATGATGGGCATAAACATCACTAGTTGTACCAATGCCAAATAATTCTGTGTGCAATAAGGCAGCTGAGCAGTAGCAAGAATTCCAGTTCCCTGACAAAGTCTTTTGGGTGGAAGGTAATGTCTCTTTTTATTCTACAGAACGATAGCAATATTTCTAAAAATTTAATTATTTATTTAATTTAGAACCCAAAACAAGGTATTAATATAATTACTACCATAATACTTCTTTTTTCCTTTTTTATTAGTAACAAAATCAATTTTTACTACTATATGGAAGTTGGTTAGAAAACTGTGGATGTACAAGTTATATTAATTACACTTATTAATTCTCTACAAAACAGTGTGCATCAAAACTTTATTAATGAGTTAACTTTTCTGTATATACGAGTAAAAGCTGAGTACTGTGATGCTGTAATATGAACCTCCATCCTTCAGAACAGAACTGGGGTCCCACTTTAGGTGCCTGTGATATTTATATGTGTATAGAAAATAATGCTGAAAAATGCATGCTCGTCAGACAGACAGGTAAAATGAGCACTTTTATTATGCAAACATTGGGTTGCAACTAGGAAGGTTGAACTAAGGTTTATGCAAGTAGCCCCAACCATAGATCCAGGCATCTTTGTCTTTGTTTTCAAAAATGGAGGAGAGCTCATTCTCTTCTTCCAAAATACAGCAGGTCATGCTCACATCTTGTTACATAGTGATGATGTCACTTAGGGAGAAGGAGACTCGTACTCAGTTGCCTCCCTGGGCATGTAGGACAGAAACCTAAAACCTTCACCCGCTAAGAGACTACAATACAGAAGCCACTATGGACTGTTTTAGGTGAAGAAATACAAGGCACTCACAAGATCATTTGTTGTCATTTTATCACCATGCAGCGAAGCAAAGTCTTCACTGAAGATAATCATGAACAAGGAGAAAGAAGGTATGAGAAAGGCTGCTAGAGGGCCATGTCATTTACTTGTCAGGGCAGTTGGATGGGACAGAGGATATTTAGCTTCTGGAATTATTTTTCTCTTTTGTACAAAACCATGACTGCATTACTTTTGAAAGTAGCTCAGTCCTTTCACTGGATGCTCAGTGAGCATTTCTGAATGCTTAGCAAGTATGAAACTGCCATGATTCTCTTATGGGGAGAGTTGAAAACAGGGAAATATAAGCGCAGTGTTGGCCTGAGCTGGTCACTCCCCTTCCCATGCCTGCCAGAACAGTCTTAACTTTATTCTGCATGGGCATGAACAGAGGTTTGGGGTGTCTCTGGGGTGGAAAGAGTACTGTTGTCTGCAAAGACATTTAAAGTACATTTTGATGTAACATCATAATGTACACGATATGGAGCTTAATGAGAGCTCCTTCACTCATCATTCATTATATGCATAAGGAGAAACAATCTACCTTCTTGTGTGATCCTGGAGTGAGAAGAGCCAAAATCTTATTATCTTTATCTTGAAAATATTTCAGTCAATTTAAATATAATGTTTGGCACCCAACTTAAGTAACTGGTTCTACCACAGAACAGCCACATTTCAATCTTATTCTCCCTACAGAGGAGGATTTCCAGAAAATTAAAAGTTAAAAGGGACAAAAAAAAAAAAAAAAGGCAGAAAGACAACAAGTAGTTCCTGCTGTAGAGCAGGAAATCATTAATTATTGCTATTGTGCTACATACCTGAAGCCCCTTAAATTGTATTCTATAAAGTTACACAACAATCTAGTATCTGTGTCTTGGTAATAGCCTTTGTTACATGATTTGGGTGATTATGTTGCCATTTTTTGATCTCATTATCATTTGGCTAATCTTTACCATTTCCAGCTTGTTTCCATTTCTTCCATCATAATAAATTATTAAAAATTCCCTCTGTGTCTTCATTAGATGGCTTCTATTCAAATTTGCCTCCATAGGTTAATGAGGGCTCTAAATATGCTTCAAATGGACCTAGAGTTCATAGGTTGTTGATTTATTATTTTCCCATGACAGAACACCGCACTAAAAGCTATTTCCTCTCATTTATCTGATGTACTATGTTCACAGTCATTATGCAAAATACAGCAAGATGTACTCTCTGAAATTAGACATATTTCTTCATTTCCAACTATGCATGAATGTGTACATGTATTAAGAACATTATGGGATTCATTTTGAAGGTCTTAGAATCATGATATATAGTGGTGAAACAGTCTGCAAACCCATAAACTATTAATTCCCTTGGAGATAATGTGACCTTATTTTATTCTAGATCCCTCTTCTTTTCAATGCATTTCTTTCCACTGTTCTCCTTACGCCAACACCTGTGGCATGGGCTTGAATATTCTGTACATCACATTCATGGATATTTTCTTTGCCATAATTCTGTGTATACACTTTAGTGCTGACTAGAAATAATGTTCAGCAAAAGGAATACAGTGTTTCAGATGACAAAAAAAGAAAGAAAAAGATAAAAAAATAAGGAAGACATGTGTCAAGGAAAATAAGAAATTGATAAGCATACTTCCTGTAAAATCTATCAATATGTTGATGCTAAATATGATAAACTGCAGGTGAAAAATAAAATTCATAAATGCAAGAGTATTGTTTCATCTACAATGTGATGCTTGGAGTTGAAGCTAACTTAGAAGGAGATAGCATGTAGATATCTTTATTATTTTTTCCTGTTATTTTTTCCTGTTGTTGTTCCAGGAATATAGCAGCAATTTCAATTCCCTTTCATAACCCATAGTGTATCAATACTTTTGTGAACAATATTTTGCAAGAACTAAAACCTATTTTTTTAATTCAACGCTGGATTTGTTTTAATGAGACATAGAAAAAAATTGCATATTCTCAATTACATTCAGACAGTTTGCAGAGCGAGATGTTGTTGTTTATTCTTGACTGGTATTAACTCAAATAAACCTGAAGTTTCTTGAAAAATAAATTGTAGGTGAAATGTATCAACTTTCTTAATCCTGGTCTCATTAGCAGATGAACATTTCAAGAAGTCACTGTTTTCATTTGTAGTACTTCTTCATGGCAAAATTCCACGGTAAGAAATTACCAAGGGTTTGAGGCAACTCTTTAAAATGGTCTAATCTCTTCTCATTAAATAGCGCTGTCATTTGTAAAGATGGCATTTTCTGCTAATGAAATTGTTGACCAGATGTCATGTAAAGTAAAAAAAAAACCAAAACCTCAAACCCCACCAAAAAAACCCTCCAAACATTGTGATAGATAAATATTAGTAGCTTTTCTATTAAAAAAAGATTCTTGGGTGTTGAGAAGGAAGTGGTGAAGATATAAAAGAGGAATATAAATCATGCACTGTTTGGTCACTGATTGGTTGGGCTGTAAATTTGTTACACTTCAAAGAAAGTCAAGGAGAAAAAATAAAACTGTTACAGTTAGAGTGCTGTTATTTTTTTCTTCCTTTTTTTTTTTTCCATGGTGGCTTTGATTTTAGTGTTTTTTGGGTTGGGGTTTTTTTTTGTGGTTTTGGTTTTTTTACTAAGCTATCTTTTATTTTTGCTTTCAGTATTTTCCACCTAGCTTTAGGGAACAGATCCACCAGTAGTTGCAGCATTGTCTGTCAAGGTAACTGTTGAATGATCTGTGTGCAGCAAAACAAACTAATTTTGATATGACAATGTTCAACATAGTTAATAACAAAAGGGATTCCAGGTGTAAAGTTGTATTTATTCTTTCAGAGATTGGTTGGAGATGGCAGGCAAGAAGCTTAAAGAATGGTCCTGACAAAAGGCTGTTTTACTGGCAAGATTTGAGACCACACGTTCAAACAGCAGCTTTGCTACTCTTTATTCAAGTGTATCGTGTATTCTTTATTTATGATCACCTAGCAGAAAGGTAGTAGGAAACCATGAAGTATTTTCTTTCCCCTAGAACATACTTCATGAAGGTATCTTTTCCCTTACCTGCAACTTACTTCTCTCTGATGAAGATGATGGGTCAGAACAGTCCTGTGCACTGCACAGGACATCCTGAGCTGCATCATGTCTTTCAGGATGACAAAGAAAAGTGATTGAAAAAAAACTGAATAGTGCTTAAGGAACTAGAGCTGCCAGTTAGGAAACAATTTGCACTAATGAAATCTTGCCCCTAAATCAGAGTTACAGACAGATGTGTCTGCTCATTCAGCATTCAGAGCCCATGTCTAATAGCACCACTATGGACCTGTGGTCTGCTTCTGTCTTACATGTCTAAAACATTCATGTACAATCCAAATTATTGTTCAAGTCTCTTTTCACTTAAGACTACTTCTGTTTCTTTTCTGTGAGGAGTCTTGAGAGGACTTTGTGGCAGACCTTGTCTGAGCCCTTATTCTTGCATATATATGAACATCTTCTTAGTATTTGAGCCTGCTGCTCTAATTTTTCAGTAGTCTTCCATGAAACTGTCAAAGCTGTGTTTCTTTTAGATTAGCCTTGCTTTGCTTTGACATATCCAGATTCACATACTACAGCTGGAGAAACTTGGAGGTAAAGAACACCCATACAGTCCACTCCATACACTGAGTTTCAGTGTGCCTTTTATAGGAACAGAAAATGGTGAGTGGTTTGCACCTCCACAGTGAGCAGCAAAGACCAATATATGTTGTACAGAGAAGGTAATTAGAGTGGAAAGCTGCCAAAAAGACATCCACTTAGCAGCTTTCTTAGCTGATCTAACTTTGGTTAGAAAGCATACTTGAGATTTTTTTTTACATCGGAAGCAGTCTGCATAAAGTGAGTAATGGCTTCCTGTTTGTCTGAATTTTCTGTTTGCTAAATATATGTTCCCCAAATGACTTTGATTATGTTCCAGATTTGTATTTCTTATCTGAGTAAGTTTATAGAAAGACTCTTAAAATGCATGTATTACCTCGGAATACTAATTATTATTTTTGCCAGAACAGATATTAACCATGTAGCAAAGGACCCCAAAAACCACTCATATAATGCAGAAGAAACTCACACTTTGGATCATAGTCAAAGATATAACAAAGTTTGATTTGGTTAATAGAAAGATTGTTCTTGATTTGATTGAAAGAGTACTCCAAGTAGATTAAAGATTTCTGGGGTTGGTGTCTATTCTTTAGCTAAGACTCATCACACCACATAATTTCAGAGATTGTTTGGATTCCAAAAACTAAATTCATTTTAGCTCCAAGTTTCAATCATCTAGTTCCAAGCCCACTGCCACTGGCAGGGACACCACCCAGGACACTAGACCAGGTTTTTTAAAGCCTTATCCAGCCTGGCCTTGAACACTTTCAGGGATGGGACATCCACAGCTTCTCTGGACAACCCGTTCCAGTGCCTCACCACCCTCCCTGCTAAGAACATCTTCCTGCTGTTCAATCTAAATCTACCAACTTCCAACTTAAACCCATCACCCCTTGTCCTGTCACTACAGGCCCTTGTAAACATACTCCCTCCAGCTTCCTTGTAAGCCCCTTCAGGTACTGGAAGGTGCTATAAGATCTCCCTTGAGCCTTCTCCAGGTTGAATAAGCCCAGCTCTCTCAGCCTGTTCCCATAGGAGAGGTTCTTCAGCCTCTGATCATCTTCGTCCCCTCCTCTGGACTCTCTCCAGCTGGTTGATGTCCTTCTTAGGTTAAGGGCCCTAGATATGGACAGAACTGACGGTGGGGTCTCACATGAGCAGAGTAGAATCCCCTCTCTCAACCCGCTGGCCACGCTTCCCTGGATACAGCCCAGGATACGATCTAGGTTTCTGGGCTGCCAGCACACACTGCTGGCTCATGTCCAGCTTTTCATCCACCAGTACCCCCAAGTCCTTCTCCTCAGAGCTGCACTCAATCCATTCTCCACCCAGCCTGTACAAGTCAGGATCTGCAACAAGTCAGCATCTGGAGTCCTCTGCCAGGAGGAACATGATGTTCTTGTTAACGATTTCTTCTCTTGATTTTATTCCCTTTACACTCCGGCTCTTTTATATACATTTGCTAGCATGCAAACATTACTCTTTCTTCCATGGTCCACAGTTGCGAGTTACATCTGAATTTACTATATATGGTGCCCTTTAGGTGTGATAGTTACTATTTCTTTGGTCTCTTTCTTACTTCTAGAACCCATTATGTCCAGCTCCAAAAAATAACATTTTTGTTATTACTATTTGTATAAAACAATGGCCATATCATACACAGTTAAACAAAAGGAATTAACCTCAGACACCTGGTCAATTAAAGAAATCCAAATAAAACGAAGCTGTGGGCAGATCAAGTGAAGTTCAGACAGAACAAGCCTGATGAAAAAGGAAAGTCTTTCCCTTCTCAATATTTCCTTGTTTATTATCCCTCACTCTGGTCTTTACTAAAGATGGATGAGCAGTAAGTTTGTAACCTCTGTGAAAGACACTGATTCTTCATCAAGAAAAATCCCACAGGGCATTTCTTCTTTGTCCTTTCTCCTTCTTGTAGGAGAAACAAACAAAATAGCTCCCAAAAAGATCATGAGAGTCAGTTCTGCAGTTCTACTCTACCCTCCTATCCCAAAGAAGTATGTTAAAACATGCATGACAAGCTACATTTAAACTGGCAATACTGCTCAGGTTCTGCCCAGACTAGCAATTAACACCAGCCTAAACCCCTATAAACTTCTAAACACTTTTGTCTAATTTACTTACCAGTTATAACAATACATTTCACATTATTAAATATTATAGATTTAGCAGAAAAATTATTTCTTTACTTGTTTATGATACATTATATCACAACAACCAACCACACTGGATATTTTAAAATATTGAGTACGAACATTTGTCTACTAAATTACCTTTTGTTTTCTGCCTTTATTTCTCTTTTGAAATGTAAAGAAACATCTGAAGATTAAAGTGACACTTTCATACCTCAGCACTTTTGTTACTAAAACAACATTAAAAGAATGTCTCAATTACAAGCATGATTATATCAGTCTTTGGAATAATGTAAAATTGGCCACCAAACCTACCTAACAGTATGGTACCTCAAAAAAAAAGTAAAAATAAATAAATAACATATTTGACAATGAGCAGGATGCATATTTCGTTGAACTTATGGTTTGAAAATGAAAAGAAGCAATCTTAATAAATGTCATATAAATTAGAAGATGTATAAAAAGTAGTTTGACTACTCCATTGTGTAAATGCAGCCTTTAGGAATAGGGATACTTAAATTTTACTAGTTTCAGAATCATGTGATTTAAAACCAGCATTACTGGCAAGAAGCCAGGTTTTAAAATATGGGATTTAAAACAAGATCATGGCAAACTCTAGTCCAAGGATTGGTTACCTGTGTCTGTAAAAAAACTGCATTTTATTGGCTCTGATTTCTTGTTTACAATAAAGATCAGGTAAATTGTGTAAAGACATTTCTGTATTTACAGGAGATAAAATGAGATTCTTAATAGGAATTCAGCATTTGAATATAAAGAAATGTAATCCATAGAACTGCTTGCGTTAATGTTTGAATTTCTAGCAACAAGTTCATTTGTGGGTTATATCAGCAACGCCATACTATAGGGTCCATCAGGTGTCCATTGGGTGTCCATCAGGACACCTAATTTATTCTGCTCAAGCGTTCCTCCTTCCATGATGATCTCATAATTTTTCTGCTTTTTTCAATACTTTTTTCAATACAGCTATCAGATCAGTCCAAATTAAAGAAAATCATGAGTTTTATACAGATATTGTTATAATGAAGTATTGTTATGAACTCCAGTCTTACATTAACATTGTTAGACAACTGTTTTGTAATATTTTTGAAAGGCTTGCTGCATGGTACTTGGACCAGTAAATAAGAGAAGCTACTTTGACAGATATTTTGTCACTTATCAGTAAGATGTGTTTTATCTTTTTTCAACTAATTTACAGAACAAATTCTCCTTTAATAGTAGGTTTTGTAATTCAAAACAAATTTTTATCCTGAAGATGTGCAAACAAAAGTGAAAGAAGCTTCAGGAAAACTACTTTGAAAAAGAATTTGTGCTGTTGGTTTGTGATTCATGAGAAAATCACCTGAAATGCTTCTAAGACTCTTTTTCATTTGTCTTAAACAAACAAGACCATAATATACCTCAGTGGTGTAAGGAAAGAATGAAATATTAGCAATAGGAAATTGAGCATAGCAGTATAAACTGGTCTTGTGGCTGATCAAAAAGCTGCTATTTTTTTGAATTATTACAGAGAAACAGAGGATATAGGTTGGGTTTTAGATGCACAGATTTTTCTTTCTAATTCATGTTCTGTAAAGAAATGAGTCTAGTGATAGTGACTGATGTAATTGACAGATGTCTGTAGAATATGCTGGGATAGGAACAATCCATTAAACTCTTACCGTGTCTGTCTTTAAAGTTGGGAAGATATTGGTAAAGCTCAAAGCTTATTTAGTCTTTTGTTTTCAGCCCTGATCCATAGTTCTGTGAAATCCACAAGCGTAATGTCACTAAATTTAACAGACATGGGTGTTTTATGAGCGTTTAGCAACAGCAGGCAATGAGCCTTGAAAAGAGGAAGAGGCTGGAAACTCCTGTCCAACCACCTGCTGATTCCTTTCCTCTCTGTAACCTGCTGATTCTCCTTCCAGAAGTCCTCAATACACACTTAAGAGCTTTTATATTGGTGTGCTTATGTACTGCAGTAATGACACACAGTTTTGTTTGAACTAAAAAAGGTGAAAATCCATCACAATGAAATATTTGTACGTTACTTTCAACTTTGGAAAGATTTAAAAGCAGCATTTGTAAAGTGCTCAGTCTCTTGTTGGACCCTCCAGCCTTTAATATGGATCTCTTCCCTGAATACTTTTTGTGTCATTAATAAATAGATTTTTTCCTGTATACTTTTTATATTGTTTACATTACTTTTCACTGCAGTTTAATATTGGAACCATCACATTTTATAGCACTATAAAGTTATAAAGGTTATAGCAATTTCTAACATTCTTTATGGAAATGACGAAGATTTTCCATGAAGTCAGACTTCCAAAAGGCCTGTGGTTCTGCTCTCCACAGACACTAATAATAGCAATAATATTTATTTAGTACCTTTCATCTAAGGTTGGCAAATATTTTGCATGAAATCCTAGCTCATGTTTGCTTTAGACTATGCCACTGCATTTTGCCTCTTCAGCATGAGGTAAGTAAATCAGAGTATTGCTTTTATAGATGCTATACCTATTATGAGAATGTAAATGATACCCATTTTGCACAAGATCTGGTCATTGTCAGTATCAGGCATCTCCCTTCTCTCATAAAAAAAACCAAACCCAAAACCAAACCAAAACAAAACAAAACAAAAAAAAAAACCCAAAAAACAAACCCTGAAGACTTTCAAAAGGTGAAGACACCACCTTTTACCTACACTTCTTTTGGGATTCACATGCATTTTTTTTCCCAATTATTTGAGTCTCCATTGTGCTGCAAGGTAAATAGATATTTTTCTGCTTTTCTGAAGGGAAAATTAAATTGCAAGAATTAAGGTGGACATGCAGGTTAACATTAGCAGTGAGGGAAGCACTAATACATTGTTCCAAATGAATAGTTCTTCATTTTAATGATTTGATCAGTATCCTTAGAGTGTGTGTCACTTAACTTTGGTGAACACTGAAAAGGCATACATTCACCCAATTTGGTAATAATTCATATAGTGTCATTTTTTTTTCTGCATACAGCAAGAAACTTGAAATAACCTGATTATGACAAAATAAAAATTGACAAAAAATATTCTACCTCTTCTTAGAATGGCTTTCTAAAATTATTCCACTACCAGTTATTTATTAATAATTTTTTTCTCTTCTAATGAAGCGTAAAATATCAGGGACACCTAGCTGTCAGGGACAACGCAATGCCATCAGTTTTTTTGCTATATTGAAGTGTTTTGGACAAAACAAGTTATATTTTAGCAGCTTTAATTCTAATAAGGCTTGATAATGTTTTTTTTTTTTTAACTATAAAATTGGAAATAAATCTTATGCAGTATTTGCAATTTCACTTCTTCCAGATAGCCCAAGTTTGTCCTGCAAATCAAAAATTTTAGATCTCCTGAATGCAATAAGAATGTTGTTGGGTTTGCAACAATTTAATCCTTTTGTAGTGTGCAAATAGGAAGGCAGCACTAAAATATCCAGAAGAACCACTTCAAGCTGTTGTATTAGTAACATCATCTTATCACCATGGAAATGTCACTCTTCTAGGATTTAACTTTGAATATTAGAAATTATAGTCTGTTCTGTGAAAGAAAGAACTTATTAAGATTATTATTTTATCTTTTTAACATAGGTAAATGACAAATAAAACCAAAGACTTGTAAAATGATTGATACCCTTCCAAGTGTATATTTGAGTTTTCTCCTCCCACTTAGTGCTTTCTTATAAAATTGTACAGAAGTTCTTTGAAAAGCATTTTGATTGCCAGGACTATTATGTGAATAGTCAGAAAATATTCAGTTTATTTCACTTAATGTCAGGACTAGAAATTTTTTGTCTTTAAATGAAAAAGCTAAAAATACGATCTGGACCCTTGTCAGTCCTTACTTGGTAATTGGTATCATCTCTTCAGTAGTTCTTCAGCTCTAGTCATAGCTGTCAAGATAATTTTCCTCTTTACTTGACATATTACTGCCTCATATTTTAGTCTCTGCTTACTTGTTTGTTTTCCCACTGTAGACTTGTAGTCTGGTAAGCATGGCATTACTGTTATTTGTAACAAGTCACAGGCTTTCTACAAAGTTAACACAGATTTCAGGCGTGTCTGGACCTCCTTAGAGACTATTTTAGCTTGTAATACCAGTTATCTAATGACTATTGCCTACTCTGGTTTAGCCTTTGCTTAGTTTAGTTCAACTGTCCGTTGCTATGTGTACTACAGCTAATATAGTAATAACAAGTTACTGCTAGAATGAGCAATCTATGGCCTTGGAAGTGCACGCACAGGATAATAGTAGCGGCCACAGGGCTATGAACAAGTCTGCCATGGTCACTCACTGGTCATAAAATGATCACAGCTTTGAGAGTTTGGAAAAATCAGGTGTTAGGGGTAACTAAGAAAACAAGTAACCAACATATGTAACACATATCTAAAATTGTAAATTCAGATATAATGTGGTTTTGCAGGAAAAGGAGGAAAGAACAAAGTGTAAAGCATGCTAGAAAACACCAAAATCACACCAAGAGGATCCTAGAGTCAGGACAAAGGAATAGTAAACTTTCATACCTTACATGTCTCAGTGAAAGACTTGGGATGTTGAAGACTTGATGTAAACCTCCCTCTTCATATTGAAAGTGTTGACTTCAGGACCCAGGAGGAAAGCGGAAAGCTGCACATACCACCAAAGAAAGGGGTAGGTACTCAAAAGTTTGTGTATACACCATTCTAACTGTGAGTATTTTGAACTAATAGTAATTCTTCCATTCGACTGTCAAGACTTTAATTAGAATGACAGTGAGCTATTGGTGTTGCATGTATGGCATGGTCCTCTTGTATGTAATAAGGTTCTGATTGTAAGAAAAAAATGAAAATTCAAGCAACCTAATCTGTGATTTATATACAATGAATTGGTAATATCCTTCAGTGTAGTATTTTTACCTTTCTTAATTCCATCTTTCCGCAATCCTTTGGATTCCTGCCAAAGTCTGCCACGAAGGTGTAGTAATTGAAGTGGCATCCTACATGCTATTGTTCATATAGACTTCTCCATGGTTTTTTTGCCTGCAACCTGTCTTCTCCTGTGGCAAACTACTACACTTTTTACATTTCCATAATTACAAGAGTGTTTTTCAGGAAGAGTTTTCTAAAGACATATAGAAATAAAATGGGGAATCAATTTGTGCCTCTGCAAATCTACCCGTTATAATATAATCTTTGCAATAGAGGAGTAAATCTGCATTATTGTACAGCAGCATGAGGACACAATCTTGATAGAAGCCTTTGTTCACTACAGTCATAATGATTCAAGGTTAAAAGAACTAAACAGCTTTTACTCTTTTGCAATGTGTTTTTGGTTTTTTTGGGGGTTTTTTTGTTTGTTTGTTTTTTACAATATGAATAATTAAAAAAAAAAACACCAAACCAAGGGAAAAAAGGATTAATGCTACTCTTAGATCAGAGGACAGAAAGTGAATAAGAGCAAAGTTGGATTTATGGCATCGTTATATATTAGACTTTTGGTGGCTAAATTGACCAGCTTGTGCATTTTCAATGTCTTTGTTTTCTGTTATTCTTATATGCTTTTGTCTTATGAATAGCTGTTTATTGCTTGCAAAAATTAAGATTTAATAAAGTTTAATGATCCTACAATTTAAATAGCTGCACATTTTTCTATAAGGCTGCAGGCAATTGGCTACACTAGTCTGTAGAGTAGCAGCCACATTTTTTGTTGAATGTCTATGCACTTCATTACATGGCTATTACCTTTGATTTACATTTGTTCAGTCCTGAAGTAGTTCCCATTACATTTCCTTATATCTCTGTGAGGTATTAGATTTCTGAAAATCCAGACTCTATGTAGCAATTTTATTGATTTAAGAAATGTCATCTGTTAATTCAAACCCAGAGGCTACATTTGGTTGGTGAGTCTTCATAAAGATCCGGAGAAGAGCAGTAAGTTGTAAATACTCTCAGTAGTTCATTGTCCACATGACATGCCTTTCCAGTATAATACTATATAGTCCCCATAGAAAAAGAGAGACACAGAGAGAGGATAATTTTGTGGCTGAGGCACTGTGCAGGCTAGAGATTCTGCATCCTCAAGGTTGGGGTTCCTATGTAAATCCTACTGGAAAGCAAAGGCAGAGAAGTGTTATTGCTCTGTGGAGCAATCATGGACACAACTTTACAACTGACCATTGTCAGGCTTGTGCAGCCTACAGTGGCCCCATCTGTGTTGTGTTGATTCGTCACACAATGAAACAAAATTTCCACTTCAGTCATCCTCACCTGCAGTGGAGATGGCCCTTTGGAACTCTCATTGCATGGGTGTCTACAAATACCTGTGTAGCTTCTGCCATTGGTTCAAAGAAGTCTTTCTCTCACAACATATTTGAGCCTTAAGCAACCTAAGACATTCTTCACAACATTTAAACTCACCATACAGCCCTCATAATAAGCCCTGTCTTTTTGAATAGGTGAAACTGTATCTTACCTAATCTGCTTCAGCTGAACATGTTGGTCTCAGGAGAAATAGAAGAGGAAGAGCTGAAAAGCAAATTATGGAAAAAATAAATCATATCATGCCGCAGTGTCATTGTCCTGCTCCTCAGCTATTTTTCACTATCTTCTAGTGTCAATGTAACCTTCTGCACAAGGTTAAATGTCACGCTGTGGTTGTATCAAAATAGCAACATTTCTCACATATGAAAAATACTATACTATTGACTATATCGTATTTCCTGGAGAGAGATGTTACAAAGAGATGTTAGCACTCTAAGAAGAAAAGCTAGACTGAATTTTATGTTTGAATTAAGATGTGTCAGTCATATGAAATTGCATAAATGTCACCACATACTCAGGCCAGAAATTATTTCTATCAATATCCCAGGTTTGTTTGGGTTTTGTATGTGATCTTTATGTACAAATTTGTTATGTTTTTAATGCCATCAAATTTAGTTTAGCAAACCAAAAATTAGAAATCAGATTATTTGACTTCTGTTGACCCCAAAACCATATATATAAACAACAAAATAACTGCAGAGCTGATTAGTATGGAGAACACAGGGGGTGAGTGTCTCTGGGAAATGAGAATTGAAGGAGATGCTCAAAACACAAGCAGATCAACTTCTTCAAAACAGTTTACAATATTTCCTGACAAACAAAATAATATTGATACCAGAAAGAGCTAGGACATGTCTCAGACATCAGTGAAAAGTTCTCCTAAGCAGACTCTACTAAGGGTTGTCATACCAGACAGTGAAATGTAGGTAACAATGCCCTGTTTAACATCAGCTTGTTACAGATTTGCCTCCGCATAGTCTTATTTCATCTCTGCTCTCTTTCTTTTTTACAGAGAGATGGGATTTTTTGTCACCCTTATTTCCCTGCTGTCTCTTCATAATCGTCAGTGACTCAGTACAGAAAAATGTAGACCTAGAAAAATCTTGAGCTCTTCATTGGATTTCCTGCATAAGATGTCTTTAATTCATCTTGTTACAAATTTTTATTTTAACAAAAGCCTTAATTTTTGTGAGGTCTATTTATTTATTTATTTATTTATTTATTTTGCTTAGCCCACTGTCTTACCATTTGACAGCAATATATATTTCCCACATGGAAACTTCCAGGATAGCTTCAAAAACAGTAAAAAAAGAGCTCTTTAATAATATTTTTATTCTTTTGATACCTTTCTAAAAATAGAAAAGTAAATAAAGAACACAGATTTCTATAACAAATTTTATATGTCAGGTTAGAGAAGAGCTGTTCTTTGGAAATCCCACATTCTCAGATGGGACTAAAATCCTCTTTTCAAAGGGTGTTTTCTGCTTCTTCTCTTGTTCTCCCTATTGCAGTGAAAGTGTGCATACAACTTTTCTCCTTCACTACCTTGCTAGTCAGTGTGGCCTTTCTCTATCTGTATTTCTGGTTACTGAGTGTTCTGCTCATCCGTTCTGTAATGTTTGTCCTTCATATATCTGTCCAGTTATTGATTTTAGCTATTACTTGCATGGATTGTTAAAACATGGAAAGTTGATTTAGTTAATTTATTTAGATATTTATAAAACGGTCCAGACAATTCAACCTGTACCACTTTACCCCCAGATTATACTGAAAGTTAGTTTTAGTCAGCAATCAAGACAATAACAAAAAGCATGCTTTAGTAGGAAATTCCAAACTGCATAATTAATGAATTTGTAACACATTTTTGGTTTTGAACATGTATTTTCATAAAATAATTCTGCTAACAAAAAACAAATAGAAACTCTACTAAATCTAAGAACATTTTCCTGGAATCTAGTTTTCCAGTGTTTTCTTTTAATCTATGTCCTAATTTGATTCTATTAAATTAATTTTTCCATTTTGTTCCTTCCTAAATCCCTTTCTGATTTTAAAATTTACACAATGTTTTCATGTCCCTTTTCTGTTGTCATTTGACCAAGATAAAGAGAGCAGCATCTGGCTTTTACATTTTCTCTTTCTAAAATGGTCTCCCTCATCTTTTGTTCACTTTTGCTGCTCTGCTATGAAATCTATCTCATTTGCTCATTTACTTTCTAGTAAACCAGTGCCCAGAACTATATGCAATATTCCAGGCTTAGCTGCATGAGTGTTATGCTGTGAATGATTATTATTTCCTCTCTCTTTGACACCTCTTTGTATGAAACCCAAAACCTCACTGGCCTCTCTTACTGCCATATCACTCCATAGATTCATGACTAATTTTCTACCCATTACCACCTCCATGGTTCTTTAAGCATTACTGCTTCCCAGGTTTCTCTCTCCCACTCCATAGCTATGTTTTGGATTATTTTTCTTAATATGTTATTAGATAGCCTTGTTCCAAATTGAATCTCATTTTGCTGTTATGTGCATGATTCTAATATTGCTTGGTCCCTTCCTATTATTTTTGTGCCATCACTGGTGCTTGCAACACCTTCCAATTTAGTATAATATGTGAATTTCATTAACTTGCTGTTTACTCCCACTTTCAAATCATTAATGAGGATGTCAAAAAGCCCTGGAACTAACACTAGTCTCTTCAGTGCTACTAGACAGCTCCCCCACCACTTGATACATTGCTGTGTATCATTATCCCCTGTTAATGGCCCTTCAGTCACTTTTCAGTCCATATGACAGTGTCCCTATCTAAATGACTTTTAATTAATTTTGAGAGAGGAATTTTGACAGCTAATATGAAACTTTTTTTTTTTAGTGTCTGAGACAGCATTCATGCAAAAATAGATTTTATAGTTGTTATCTGTTTCTTTTTTTGTACTAAACTTAAAATTCTGTCATCAACAACAAACCAATCTCTTCTTTGTCTGACAAGTTCATGCTGCTCCTTCCTTATGATTCCATTATCTTCTAGCTTTCTCAATGGATATTTTGCTCCTGACATTTATTTCCTTACTTCATTCAAGTTGAAATTTAAGCCTATGATCTGATAGATTCAGGATTATTCATAATTCTACTGCTTGTTTGCTTTTTTGCTAGTATTTCAGGAACTCTTAAACTCTCTCTGAATCTGAAAACAAAATAATTATCAGGTACTTTTTCTTCTATTGTCTTTCCTCAAAATGCATGTGTGAACCATTCAATTGCCTGTTACAATATTTCCAACGTTTCCCTCACTGTTCCCCTTGTCAGTAACTTTGTGTATCAGTTGTTTCAAAATTGCCCAGCTTCTTTTCTTTCTTTCTTAATTAAAAAAAAAAAATCCATCTATAATATGCATCAAAAATTTTCCCCATCTATGTACTCAAAACCCTTATTAGGAGAAATACTGGGGGGTGCCTTCTCCAAATCATTTTTGATTGCTTTCTCTGTAACCAGTGTTTTTAAGCAGATTTCTTCGCACTTACAATTCCCCAGGAGTATAGATTCATGGATTATAAAGCTCCAAGGGACCATTATGATCATCTACTCTGACCTTCTGCACAGTACATAACAGCAGTGGTTAGGAGAACCTTCAAACCACCTACTGTGAAAGCAAAATAATGCGTAAAATGTTTAGAGTAAAAATGTGTTCACTCATCCCCGTTGTATTCAGAGACCCCTATTATACTCAGCACAGTAACATCTCCTGCAAGATTCACAGGAATGTCTGGTGGAACACATCTAATGGGATATATGCCTCTGCACCTACACCCTTATCTTTAAAAAAAAAACCAAACAAACAAGAAACACACCAGAAAAAAAAAAAAAAGGCACAAAAACCATCAAACACACACAAAAACCCTACAAAAAGCATGGTGAGTTTACAGAAACATTTATAAAGATTAGGAAAATGCTTCACTCTGGAGATCAAGAGGCTAAAGAATTCTTTCTTTTCTTCCCAGCATAGCAATCTTGCAGTAGGCTGTGTTGTGTTTAAATGCTGAGTACACACTGAGCTCCCTCAAATATGTAAAAAAACCTCCCAGTTCCTTTAGGCTGAACAATTATCACCTAATGACAGTTAGAGATGAGAATGATGAAAGATCCTATTAAATTACTGATGCACTGCAAGATCTCACATCAGATCCTAAATTATATTTCCATTGGCAGTTTGGGTACTGGCTGTGGTGGTATGCCATAAACCCAGCACATTATGTCCTGCTAACTGCACTATAAAAGAGATTCACTACTACTCTTACCCTCACTATTCACCAGAGTACATTTGTGGCAACCTTCCAACAGGATTGCAAACTTCTCTGCTTCTTTGGCAGTTTATGATGTTCATTTCAAGATTGTTAAAAATCACTGTTGTATAAATATATAAAATAGTGCAGATACATGGGGCCTATGCTAGCTATTCTGTATTTGTATTTGTAGGGGCAATCCAGCAATTTACATTGACCGTGCTTTATTACATCTCTCTTAGCATCTAAAGACCTAGGAAATAACCAACTGAAAGTTAAAATTCCCCAAAAGTCTTTCTATACATCTTTCACTCTATTGTCCCACACTGCTTGGGAAAGCAAGGAAAAAATAGAGAAGACTCACATCTTGGCATCTTTTTTCATGACTTGTTACAGTCAAAAGGAAGTTTTTGAATGATAATCAGGGCTGGAGTTTGCTGTGAAGTGTTTTTTATTGCTGTTTCAGAAAAAAGTTGTATCTTCAGTATCCCCAAAGCATAGGCTTTCGAAGCTTTGAGGGAATACCCAGGGACCTCGCTACTTCCCAAAAGAGCTTGACTATACTTCTCACTGCATTTTTTGATGCAGTTAGGAACTCGTCACTTGTCTCAGTGCACCTTAGAATATTTCCTCCAACAATGCTGTCTAAATTTAGAAACTTAAAAATGACAAAAACACATATATCAAGATAATTAGCTATAAAACTGTAGTATATTTATATAATAAAATTAAAAATAATAGTTTCTTAACTATCTATCTGTAGTCCTTTATGTGTTATGTATTTTTGTGGAGGACATGCATTAAATAACACCACTATTCATCCAGCTGCCAGTATCTTGGTTTATTATGTGCTAGAGAGTCATAGTATCTCTACAGGAGTATTAAAAATATTTTAAAAACAAGAATTCCAAATAATTTCAAATATAAAATAATTAGACTGCTCACATTATGGTGATCTTGGATGAAGACAAGGTGAATAAATACCAATACAAAAAAAATCAGACAGTACACATTTTTCTTCTGATACTGCTTTATATGGTCTCCACTTACTGAATACATGTAATTAAATAATAAAATCAGCATAAAAATGGCAGCTTGAAGATTATCTCTTGTCTTTAATTTGGTATTGGCATACTAAATATACTTATAGAGAGAAAACTGAAGACTGTATCAGAACCAATGAACATTCACTTAGCACCAGGCAATGTTTCTGCCAAACTCTCTCTAGAAATGACTTAGCCACAGGCTGGAGAATAAATACTGGCAAACTAAATTTAATCATAAAAAGAAAACAAACATTTGAATCTGAAATAAAAGAAGGTTTGCATACATGCATGGTGAGAACTCCAGTGATTAAAACAAATTACATCTCCCTTCTCAGAGATTCCTCTCTGTTCTGAACAAATTCAGAGTAAACCATGGTGAGAGGAAAATATCACAGTATTTTTCAGTTGGAACAGTATCAAAATAATTACAACAGCATTTAAATTCTCCTGGAACCACAAGCATTCCAAAATCTGAAAATAACCAATAAAATACGGAGCAGGCACAAAATTAGAAGAGCAATCACTCCTCTATTTTGCACTGGTGAAGAGAGTGTGGTCCCAGAAACCTGTCAGGGTTTCGTGGTTATAGTATTTGGGCAAATACTACGTATTATCTCTTCATGTCAACCTCTCTATATTTAAGAGTAGGAACACATTTCAGATTAAATTCCAGTGAATATGAGAAACTAATTACTGGTAGTCATACTTAACATTCCTTCATGCTTAGCATAAAGATTTTTATGTGTCTAGACGTGGGCTGCCAACCCTTACAGCAGCATCCGAACTTATCTTCTTGAACTGGATTTTACTGTGGATTTATAGAGCTATAACAAAGGACAGAAAAGGATTCAAAATCTCAGTCTGAAATAGGTTAGTTTAACTTAAAGAAGTCCAGTGATAAGACATCTTATTAAAATAACCGTAGTTTTATCAAAATGCTTATTAGATAAAAAATGGCATTATAATGGGAATAAGCAGGCTATTTTCCAAGAACCAATTAATAAAACACAGCATATATTATCAGTGGACTGAAATGATTCACAGTAGTGATAAAAAAAAAAAAAAACCAAAAAGACCCCAAAACCAACCAAAAACACACCCCCACCCAACAGTTAAAATAGTCCAGGATCAAGATACTTATGCTACTTTCTCTGAACTGGGGGGGGGGGGGGGGAAAAAAAAATTACCTTTTTTCAGACACATTTACTGAAAAATACAGCAGATTAAAATAAATAGGAGGAGTAGAATTAGGAAGGCATTGCAAGGAAATAACAGAGAAAGTAAACTCTAATCCCTTCAGCAGAAACATTCATTTCCTAGCTTGCAGTTGTTATTCATGATGTGAATGCTAACATAGCACTTGTATTGACCAGAACCTGGAAATGAGAAAGTAAACCATAACTGTTCTTTTTCTACAGCAAATAGTCTTAGTAACCTCAAGTTTAGGAAGCTATGGTATGTAGAGCTGCAATACAATGTCTAGGGGATTGAACAATCTACAGACTTCAAAGTTTTAAAAAACTACTTTAAAACTAATGTTTTTTAAGACTAACTCATGGCTGTTCTGATCTAGTATTGGTGAGAGTTGTGCTTTAAGGAGGAGATCGAGCTTGATGTCCAGTGGTCTCTTCCAATCAGCAGTTCTATGATTCTGTGTCAAATTGCATTTGACTTTATTATAGTTTCTTACAACATGTAAGTCCATATAACATCAAGGTGTTAGAAGAAAACAGGTAATAAAAAAGCTATATTGCCTTCTTCAGACTAACGGGAGCCAAGGTCAACATCATCTTCAAAAGAGAACTTCCCATAGGACTTGACTTCTTGTCACACTCAAGACTCTCAGTCATAATACAGCCCTAACTATGCATTGCTTTCAACTTATGTACATCTGTAGATTCATCTGTAGGTTCTGTGCAGATTCTGTCGATTCTGTAGAATCACTTAGGCAGACTCTACTCACTTACAATCAGACCCATTTTAAAATTTCTGGATACCTGGGAGCAGGAGCAGCACATTCAAGAGACAGGACAGTCACATCGCAGTGTTCACAGTAGCATTCCTTGAGCATCAGTGAACAAACCAGTGGTACATGTTTGCAATCCACCTGGCCTCCTGCTACACACATGTACTACCTCTGCATCTTCCCAGCAACTGCTTTTTCTGACACCTCACAGCCCTTGAAAAACGGTTTCGTAAAGAAATTAAATGCCCTGTTTCATGGTTTTCATTACGAACACTGAGCTAACTAATATGACACAGAAAATCTCATGTTATATGGGAAGTTCATGACACAGGCAGTGACAGATGGGTCTTTGGAGACCTTCCATACAGGGTTCTTGAGACCTTTGCCTGGTGGACTGATGCCCCTCTGCAGGGCTGCCCATACAGCAACAGGGAGGACCAAGGGTTTGATAGCGATGTTAGCATGATACTGTGTCTTGCATTAATTCAAAGTATTTTTTCATAACTGACAAAACTAAGAAAGTAAATTCCTTACATTTTTCTGGGAAAAGAAAAAAGAAAAAGGCCTAAAGAATGTCTATCAAGAGGCAAAGACAAGCAGTTACAGACATGGGGTTATCAGGCATTCTGGACAAAAATAAGGCTGCAGAAGATAAAGATTTTTAAGCTTTTGGGATATCTAAATGACAATGGAGATGGCAGAACAGCTCTGGATTAAGAGAAACCAAAGGAAACTTAAAGTTGTTCAGGCTTCCCCGTCTCTGAACAGCAAGTCTTGCCTCTAACTACCAGAATCCATAATATTTAACTCAAATGTAAGTATTTAGAAACATGAAGCTGAAAATGAAATTCTGACATAAGCATAGACAATGGATGCACCTCTGCATATGCATTATGGTACAGGATATGTAACACAATTCTTAATGATCACTTCACAATCATACTAGTCCGTTTTCATTCCTCTGAAATCACACATCTTCCACACAGTAGTTCATTCCATGGACGTTCAAATTTCTTTCTCCATTTGCTGCAGATATTTTTCAGCTGTGGCTTAAACACTGATGTTGTAAAATGTGTCCTGTTGCCTTATTTCTCCTACTCCTGTCTCTATTGCATCTGGCTTCATCAACCCAGCATAAAAAGGAAGGAAAACGTGCCAAATACTGCACATTTGATATCTGAAGTGTACCTATTGACCCTTGACTGGGATGGATATTTTAATCCCACACGCGAAAATTGCACTTCAAAAGACTTGAATTCAAATTGCCGACATGATATGTCATCTTCTAATCTGATGTGACTGGAATGATAACATTTGCTTTCATGTGCAATGTAATCCGGTGTGACTGATCAGATGCAACCTGCCATAACACTGCAAAGGGCAATGTATCATGCTCGGAAATTAAAACCATCCTATTTTCTGGAAGTCTTAGTAAAAGGAATCTACCTAAATTTTACATATGATAGGATTTTTCTAGAGCTTGTTAACTCAACAGTGACAACTGCTTTATGTAAATAATTCATTTTCATTGTCTCCTGTGTGTGACTGTAGCTATTGCTTTAGCATCTGCATTTTTGGTTATTTGTCTGTCAAGAAATAAGCAAATTTCAAAACACTGCAGAATGTCTAACAGTTGGATTAAAATTGTAATAGAATATTCTACTTGGAAAGAATGAAGTTTGCAGCTTTTAAACTCACAGTGTCTCTAGCTTCTTGCAATAGTTGCTTCCATTATCCATGCAGAAAATACTTCTTTGTGGTCTGAGATGCAGCTCCAGGTGCAGGACAAAGCAGCACCAGAAATCAGCAGATATTTATCTTTCCTCTCACGTTATTTCAGATTAGAGCACTTTTGGGGAAGATTTTACAGGATCCAGTGTCTCCCCATGTGATCTCATAAGTCATTGGCAATCTGCAAGGCAAGTCTCACCTACACAATCGGGGTAACTCTTTCTAGTCCTCTGAAAATGACAGAAAACTTTAATTATACAGCTGTGGAGGGAGAGTTAAAAGTATATCAGATTATTATCTGAGTGAAGATGTAAAGCAAAACAAAAGGGGATCATCTTACTCTTCAGCAAGACATTCATAACCAATGAGTCTGCGACACAATTCTTTGCATCATTATGTAAAATGCTGTTGGAAAATTAAAAATTTCCTGTGCCAATAGATTTTCAGTAAAGATCTGGTGATATACAGAACAAGAATACCCAATATTGCTCAGGATGCATTCAGCAGGCCAGAACTTTGAACAGAGGTAATTATTGCTGTGTAAGCATGGGAGTAAAGATGTGATACACTCTCCAGTTGTCATATTTATCCACAGAGGTGACCACCTCACACAGGAAGGGTATTTCTTTCTCTGATGTATGGAAACTTCATATCAGCCCTGTTATTGTTTTATTTCACTTGCATACACTAGGAAACATGGTTTCTTCTTTCTGAGTAAGAAAGATCTGCACACAATCTGAAATAGAAAATTGTGCTTTAACAATAAATGGCAATTGGAAACTTCTATGACAAACCCAAATATTTAAACCTAATCATTTTCTGACCAAAGAGACTTAGATGAACCTGCCAGTTTTCCCAGGTCCAGTTTGCTTGTGCTTCATTAGAGTTAGAAATTAAGGGTGGGCGGTGGGGGGAGGGGTGGTGTGTGTGTAGATGTTATGTGAACACAATATTCCTGTTCTTGCAGAGGTAAGATGTTTAAAAGTATTTAAAGTCTTACTTAGGCTTCTGCTGCAAAAGGAATTGCACCAGTACTTTTTGATGGGAGTGGAATGCAAAAAGGTAGGAAAAAAAGTTTTCTGGTTTAAAGATTTTCATTATATCCCTGAATAAAACCGAGACTACACTGAGGGAAAAAAAAAAATCCAATCCTCACTTGATAAAGATAGTTGCTTGAGGACAAGTGATTCTGCTACTTTTTAGGGTTAAGGACATTATGCTGATATCAGATGACACCTACAAAAAGTAGTCTGATTTGATAGCTCATTTCCCATAAATGTTATCTCTAAAAATTTTCTTCCTTTTGATTCAAACTGCTGAACTGATATATCATTTTATAATGTGAGGTAACTAGAATTATAACACATGCACCCCAATGTGAAACATAGTCTGGTGCGATTGATCAGATGCAATATGCCATAGCACAGCACAGGGAAATGCATTTCTCTTGAAATTTTAATTGCAGATATTTTTCTGGAAAACTACAATGAAAACCTGTATCTCACCTGGATGAGTTGATGAAGGTTTTAGGGTTTTATTTTTCCTTCCAGCTTGTTGGCAGAGTCTGCTGACGTGATAGGCGCCCATCTACCCACACATCTAAGGAGGAAGTGATGTTCCTTTTTCCTAACTTGTACTGAAAAGTAAATTACAAATCCTTTTTCCCCAGGTGCCCTTCCCACAAAGTCATCCTTACATTAAGTATCCTTTCTGGATGACACCCACATTTCCTTCCCTCTTCAATTCACTCTAATGCATCAATATTTATCCTGACCATGTTGTGCCTGCAATTGCAAGTGCAGTTATAATGCTGTGATTGTCATTGGACCAAGCAGTAAATAGACATTGCAGTTAAACATATGCACATGGAATGAACGTATTCTCACGTCTGTATTGTACCCTGAAGTTTGAACTGACACTTTTGTTGCCCCTAATACTATTAGCGCTAATGGAAAAATGCCAAAATGTCAAATCATTTTCTACAAACATGCATTAATACCAGATGTCTAGGGATGGGGATTAAAAAGTTTAGTCCATATTTTTTATTTGATTTCTGACAACTTTACTTTTTCATTTATATAGATCAAGAAAAACATAAAACCACACACACACTCTGAGCCTTTTATGAAGATCTGGTAAGATTTTGCTAAGAACTTATCTTTTAATTCTCGTCAATTTCTCTCTTTTCCCACCAAAATGAAAGAATGGGCCATGACTTCACATTTACTCTTTTTATATAGCAGGGAATGGAGAAAGCAGACTAAGTGCCCTTTTTTACAAAATTAAAGGACTCCATGAAGAATTCTGTGTGCTTTTCCCCAGAAAACATATGTTTAGGACCTTTACCAAGGCATGTGAAAAGCCATTAAACGATTAAAATTTTAATGACTTTGCACTGGAACCTAACTACAAGCAACGCGATAAGAAGACAACTACTGGATTTGACTGAAGAGGGAATTTCTGAAATATAGAAAATACAGGAAAAAGAGTTTCAATTTGGACTAAACTTGAAAGAATCATTGAGTCAAAGAGATGAAGGCCGGATTGAAAAAAATGCCAATTTGCAGAAGTGGAATGAAAGAATAATATTATACTCTGTGATTTCTTACACACAGGTAAATGCAATGTTTAGGATAACATCTTTTTTGTAAAAAATATCACATCTAATAAATACAAATTTAGTGGTAGAGAAACAGTTTTGAATTCCTGTTGTTCTGCTGACCTATGAATTTAGAAAAGCTACAATTCTGAAAAAGAAAAAAAACCTGTTTCAATTTAAAACTATATTACATTTAAAATATTATCCATGTAGATAAAGCCAAAAATTGTTAAGGGGTTTTAACACTAGAATAAAAATGAAACAAAAGATGTGATAAACCAGAAAATTCTATTTCTTTTCTTTATTTGAGCAACAAAAAGAAGATGTTGCCAGTTGTCTAACCTTACTCTTAAACACTGAAAATCAGAAAGATAAAACAAGGGACAACACACAGATATTTTTTCACTCTTTCACAAAATTGCACACATTTATATTTTAAAAGAATCACTGCTTTCTAATATTTCAAAACACCCTTGTAACTTTCCACTCAATGCAATTGCTTCCCCTTAAAGCTTCATTTATCAGTATTTTCTTTACTGTAACAATACTACAGAATCTAAAAGAAGAAAGGCAAAGAAAGAAAGAATGATATATTGAGAGAGAATGAAAATCCTGACAACTGTATAATAAACTGGAACATAGTAGAAACAAATGGTGCATTGTTGCACTGAATTTGAAAATTCTTCTTTTTGAAAAATGTCAAAAATAACAGGTAGCTTATTAAGCAATGCAGCAAGATTTTTACTGGTTTCCCTGGTTTGTACATTATTAACTACCTATTTCATGAAGAATGGTGATGGAATTTAAACGGTAATAAGAAATTAGCTGAACTAAAGTAATCACGACAAAAAAGATTTTATATCAGTACATATAACTGGAAACATAAGAAGTAATAACACTAACGTAAGGCACCATTGTGATAGGAACATTGTATGAACCTGTGCAGAAGCTTTTATCACAAATGACCTGTTTGCAGAGAAGATGGGAAGAAAAGCACTTGTTACTTTTTGAGCTTCTTTATGATCTTCCTGCTCCTAAAGGAACAAATCTTTCCCAGATGAGTATAAAGGTGAAGAGATAGCGGATTGTTTTATAGTTTTGCACATCTTACTTCTCTATGAGAGGGATTGTGTTCCAAAACAGGAGGCCATGACATGCAAAATGTTTTCCATCCTGTTTAGTAGCATATAACAGTACTTACACACAATATCCACTATATTATAGAACATTAGGAGATTTTTTTAATTTCAGCAAAACATATTTGCTTACACTTTGGTTATGACATGAAGTAATTTCTACCATTCCCAGTAGAGATAGAAGCAGCCAAAAATATAAGGGGTATTCTTAATATTGCACAGCTTCAAGAGCTAACAGGAACATTTTTATCCAACATGTTCCTGCAAATACCTGTTTTACAAAAAAAAAATAAAAAAGTTAGTTTGTTTGTTATAAATAATATTTTTTTAAAGCCCATCATATTTTTATAATGCTGCTTATTTTAAACTCTTACCATATGCTCTGCAAGTAATGTAAGCATATGGTTCACATAACAATACCATATGTCTGATAATATTTTGCTGTATATTACAGCAATGACAAACATTTTTAATTTGTAGAGGGACCCAATTTAAATTATGTTTTCTCTTCATTTTTTTCCATTTATAAATATTTCTCATGACATTTCTGAAGAAGACTATAAAGCCCCAAAAAAACTTAATATTTGAAAATAAAGTTTTAGGGAGTATTTGATGGCTAAACCCACATATTAATCACTGTGAAAAAAAGACTGTTCTGCTTTGATGAAACACAGAAAATTAAAATAAAATAAAAGCATGCATTTAAATTATGGTGTACTTAAGCAGCTCTTTCTTTTTTAAAAACATATTTGCCACTCTCTCAACCCAAAAATTGAGTGTCTGGAGTGTTTAGGGTTTTTTCTTTTTTTATATGATGCTTAGTTCTCTAATGAATAAACAAGGAAATGAGAGATGAACCACAAGCAAATGTGTATGAGACTCATCTTCCTTGAGATAAGATTGCATTTGAAGAGATGGAAGGAGAATAATTCTGTATCCTCCTTTTTTTGGCTTGTGCTGTTGTACAGGGATCCTGGTCAGAGTCAAGTTCCCCTGTGCTAGGCATTCCTTCCTATGAGATTCTTACCCCACATGCAGAGGTGAAAGCAGGAAGAATGGTTTAGAATAGATCCTTCATCATGTGCTCATGGAGGGAGAGAAAATGCAATGCCTTTTGTTACTTTGAAGCGACTTACTTGACAAACACCACAGCAAAAACATGGATGAATCTGACCTCATTATTCAAGCAGAGAAGGCAGAGGCCTTTGGACAAGGGCATGTGCCTTGATTAAAAAATAAGGAAGAAGAACAGCTGTGTCTTGAAGCACAGTAGATACAAAGAAGTTAGTTTTCCAAGCCAGAACTGATGAAGACTTTGCTGACAATAAGACTGGCTTTGCACATCCAGAAGGTGAAGTAAGAATTCATAAGTTTGGAGATAACTAGAATGTCCAATGACTCCAACGAAGTTGGAAAATGGAAAAGTAACAGATAACACTCTTAAAGACCCCAGTGATGTGGACGGTCATGCATCTGTCAGTAGTCACAGTGATCTGTGATACATGAAAAGATTAAAAAGGGAGGATCAAAAATTTTGGGTTTTTTTTGGGATTTAAGATACTTACAGCCAGATGAAAAAAGTAAATTAGTGTTCAAAGTGAAGATGAACTAAAGCTTCCAGGAGGCTGAAAACTCCATCTCCTTCTGCTGTGGAAGACATCACTCCCCTCCCTCCAGAGCTCAGATGCTCCAGTTGTCTCCTACAGGAACACCACTTTGGTCTCCTACCGTGATGACACAGCTCCTTCCTTCTTGCTTTTGAGCATGCTATTTATCAAGTGTCATCTACTTCCATAAAATTAAAGAACAACCTAAATGTTACAGAAGCAGTATGATCCAGATTAAAAAGAACATCCCCCATAAATACCCTGCCTCCTGTAACTTCAAGAAAGAAGATGCATATAAAGAAAAAGTTACCCATTTAATTTACATGGACAAATTAAAAAAGACACAGCTAGGTGCATAGAGAAACTAAGTGTTGCTCTACTTAACAGCTGCTTAATTGCAGCCAAAGCAATTTCATGCCCCACCATCAAAGGGGAGAGAATTTTGTAGCAGTGAAAAGAAAATTCCTTCTTTGCATAACACCTACCGTGTATTCTGTAGTTCTTATTCTTTCAACATCTTGTTAAGTAGAATCAAAGCAATAGAAAGCAAAATGGGGCCTTGATGCCTTGATTGTTTACATTTGCTGATACCTCTACTTTACATACCATTGTATCAGCTGATAACACTAATACCACCCAGTTCTTCAGGCTGGTGCTTAAAGAGATAATTGCCCCCTAGAAACATTACCATCAGTTTTGATATACAGTGATGCCTACAGTCTGGGTACCTAGCCAATCTGGTGACTGCAGAATGATGGAGATCTGCTTTTAAACCTCTTTGAGGTCACTGTCTTTTAAGTGGATGTCATGACCAAGATACAAATGAAGCAGAATTGCAATCTAGTGACATACTCAAAATGCATCATTATCAAGAGCAACAGCAGGCAGAGAATTAGATGAACAGGCAAGAAAAAACATCTCTGGGAAGAACGGGGAGGAGGAAAGCAGTATATTTTTTATTTTATTCCATATAAAGTACATTTAAAAAAAAAATTCAAATGCCCCCACCCCCCCAAAAAAACCAAAACAAAACCCACACCCAAAAAATAAACAAAACCCCACCAGTTTAGATTGAATGTTAAGATATTGGATTGACAACCCCTTCTTCAGCAAAATTTTTGTGAGGCATTGGAACAGGCTGACCAGGGAAGTGGTTGAGTCACCACCCCTGGAGGTATTCAAAAGACATGTAGATGTGGTGCTCAGGGACATGGTTTAGTGGTGGAAGTGGCAGGTCTGGGTTAATGGTTTGACTTTATGATCTTAAAGGTCTTTTCCAACCTAAATGATTCTATGCTTTGTGATTCTATATATGGAAATTTTCAGTAAGGATAGTCTAGAAAGCTATGACTTCTGTGTGCCTGAAGGCCACAAGTACATGACTGGTGAAATTAGGATGTATTGTTGTAGTGGGTTGACCCTGGCTGGAGGCCAGGTGCCCACCAAGCTACTCTGTCTCTCCCCTCCTCATTTCACAGGGGAGAGAAAATGTGATCGAAGGCTCACAACTTACGGCTCATAACTTAAGATAAGGACAGGGAGAGATCATTCAATAATTACCATCATGGGCAAAACAGATTCAGCTTGTGGAAAATAAATTAATTTATCACCAATCAAAATCAGAGTAAAACCAGAAATAAACCCAAATCTTAACCCTACACCTCCTTTCTTCCAGGGTTCAAATTCACTCCCTCTTTTCTCTGTTTCCTATCCCCAAGCAGTGCAGGGGTACGTGGAATGGGGATTACAGTCAGTTCATCACACAATATCTCTGCCACTCAAAAGGAGGATTCTTCACACTCTTCCCCTGCCTCAACGTCAGGTCTCTCTCATGGGAGACAGTTCTTCAATGAACTTCTCCAATGTGAGTTCTTCCCACAGGCTGCAGTTCTTCATGAGCTGTCCCAGCGTGGGTCCCTTCCATGGGGTGCCATCCTTCAGGAGCAGCCTAATCCAGCCTGGGGGTCACAAGTCCTGACAGCAAACGTGCTCCAACCTGGGCTCCTCTCTCCATGACTCCACTTGTCCTACTGGGAGCCTGCTTCAGGTCACTGACTCTTGCACTACTTTCACTGACTCTTTCACTTCTTTCACTGACTCTTTCACTTTTTTCTCACTGACATGACCCTCCATGTCTCCCACTCAGGCTGCCGGAGAATCTCTCTGCCGGTGCCTGGATGACCTCCTCCCCATCCTTCTCCACTAGCCTTGGGGTCTGCAGAGTTCTCTCCCTCACATCTTGCTCTCTCTCTGTCTGCCAACAAAAATGTACCCTCTTCTGGTTTGGTGTCTTACAGGTTTTGGTTGAGTTATTTTTTCTGTTTTTTAGGGAATTTTCTAACAACTTTTCACAGAAGCCACTCCTGTAGCCCACTCTTACCAAAACCTTGGCAAGCAAACCCAATACAGTTCTGAAGTGGTATTGTGCAGGAATTGTCAGCAATACTCTTTTATCAAGACTTTTAAAAAAGTTATTTGTTTACAATGATTATTAAGGCACATACACAACAACATTTGTATTACTAGTGTGTTAGCTGTAGTTAAGATTTTCTTGAATTTTAGTGAAGTAGGCAAAATGTGGATAAATATGGTTTGTGATCCAAATGATCAATGCTCTAAGGCACTGGGTATCTGTTGCCACCAAACTGCACACAGACTCCCTTATTTGAGTGGATTGGAATGGTAGTGGAGCCTACTATAACTATTTATTATCATAACAATGACTAATACTGTCTTAACTTTTCTGCCCATACAATTTATTTTTTTATTTTTTTAATCTCCACCGATTTCTGTGGAGATTCATGTAGTGATGAAAATATTCTGTCTTGAGAAAAGACCAGGGTGAATTATGTGCCAGAGGCAATAACCATAGCCAGGAAGTCAGCTAGCAAATAAGCCAAGACAAAAGCCAATTCTCTCTTACAGATTCATTATGTTCATAGGCAAACCAAACCAAACACTCCTCAGAAGTTCACAGAAATATAGTAATATGCCATGTTTTTGAAGGAATAAGAACAACTTAACTCCTTAGTTTAAAACTCATTTTAATTGGGTACACTGTCTGTATCACAAGTAGATGAATAGCTTATGTGGTAAACAAATACAGTCTTTCTCTTTTCTTTGACTTCCTTGAAAGACAGCTTAGATCATGTGTCTTCTTTCCTAGGCAGTTTTTATTCTTGGCCAGAAGTCAAAAGCTCCTATCTCTCTCTTACAATAGTTTTCATGTTGAGATCAAATGGGAAAGTTGATATTCTAGCATGTTCTTTCACCAGGACTACATGGCCCTCTTGTTGAGAGAAAACTTCAAATTTTCTTCTCTTCTTCAAAGGCTGATCACTTTCACCAGGCTTTCTGGTCTCTAGATAGGACTGAATTCTCATTCTTTCCGCTCTGAGGCACAGTGTAAATCATATATTGAAACAGCCCCATTTTTATCCTAAAAAAGTGTGTGCAATTAGCTCACCTGAAATACTGGAAACCTTTACAAGTTCCTTCCCATAACCTTAACTAAATTTTCAGGTTTCTCTTATGCTTATTCTGAAGGACAGCTGAAGGTTTGTGCTTTTTCCTTGTCAGGACTGAACGTGTTACATATATATTCTAAAAATTATTGCTGAGCAACATGTTCCTGTGCCAATCAAAGTGTTTTGGTTTTTTTTTTTTTTTTTTTTTAACTTACTAAAATGGACAAGAAAAGCCAGAAAGGTCATTGATTTTCTGAAATATTCATTGGAGTTACACAAAATAACCTGGTTTAAAACCATATAGAGAAAGCAGTACTATTGCTGTAGTGCTTATTTTTATACTATATTTGCAACTGTTGCATAAGTCTATACGACCTTTTCAGTGCTACAGAACAGAGTGGAATCAGTCAACGTACCTTAGAAAAGGGGTTCTGAAACATAATAGGGAGGAATAAGTACATGTGAGAAAATCTATTTAATTCATAGGCATCACAATTATTTACCTGCTTGTAGGAAAGATGCTATGATTTCTTTGACCTTTTCATTAATGCAAGGTTTCTAAGCAACACCATAAAAATGACTGGTAGAATCCTTACCTAGGTAATTTTTTTATTAACTTCATTTCCATTTTCTTGAGTAATGAGCGCAGGCTGAAGACCAAGGAGTTCAGATGATGTTGTTAAAAGATGGCTTTGATCTAGAGAGACAGACTATTTAGTCATTGTCTGATTCATTAGCAGCAATATTTTCATTCTGATACTACTCCAATGTTGCAGTAAATCTTGCAAGGTTAACTTTTAAATGCTCAGTAATAGAGTGTCATCAGTTTTCAGTAACAGTTTGAAGCTCACATGTTTAATAATGACTTTTGCCATTTTAGTATTAATTCTACATATGTTTTCACCTGTTACTAAACCGATTTAGCATAACTTTGCTGATCTTTAGGTATATGGCCTACTTGTTTTTACATGCATTCATGCTAAAAACAGTTTGCAGTGGCAGGAGATGATTAATCATTAAGCTTGGGGTTTAATGTAGCAATGGTATATGGAAACTTTCTCGAAGGATGCAATTTTAAAAGCCAGAGAATCGATCACTAAAAAGAACACAAACACAGCTTCACTTGCAGATCAGACTCCTGCTGTGCTAGTGTCGCCAACAGAGGACACTGCTTGCTCTGAGAGTGCTTTGGATTTAATGGTCGAACTTTTTGAGTGTGTTGCTTTTACTCAGGACAGAGTTAACTTTTTTCACAGCAGCTAGTATGGGGCTATGTTTTGGATTTGCACTGAGGATAGTACTGGTAACTCTGGTGTTTGTTAGTTGGTGCTGAGTGCTTGCACCCATTCAAGGACTTTTCCAGCTTCTGATACTGCACCTGTGTTCCCAACTTTCTTGTTACAAGCAGTGGGGGAGGATGACGCCACACAATTCAGACAGCCAAGCTAAATTAAGCAAAGAAATGTTTCATTCCGTTGAATGTCATGCTCTGTATATAAGCCGGGGTGGGCTGGGTGACCATGGCTTGTTAGTTCATTCATTTGTTCATTCATTAGTTCATTCATTTGTTCATTAGTTAGGTTCATTGGTGGCTTTCTCAGCTCACGCTCTCGCTCATGGCGATCGCTCAGGCTCTGGTGTCCATGGTCATGTTCAACCGTGTACATGTGTGGTGATCCACACTGAAGCTGCTTGTCCTTCAACCAACTGTCCAGGAGAAACTGAAGTGTTTTGCTGCAAATATGGAGAGCTGGTGATACTATTTCAGGGATTCCTTGGGAAAAGGTGTTTTAGTAGTTCAGTTTGCTGTTGATCTGCTTTCTGCAGCTTCTGTGGAAGTTCCTGTCTCTTAGTTTGTCATACCAAAAGTTGATGAGCTCCCAGTTAGAGAAGTTTATCCATAATCATACCTCTTTGTAGCTTCAAGTGATTTTCCTGTTGATCATAAGCTCTCTATTCTCTGAGGTTGCTGGTAGTCATTTGTAAGAACAGTAAGATTTCCTTTCAGCAAAGGATTTCAACAGCTCTGCAGAGAAACCTGTAATTCATGCAGAAGAACAATCTCTTGTGTATAATACAATATTGATGACGTGAAGATCATGGACTCCAGATTCTGGCTACTGGCCTTTACATAACTATTTCCCCCCTTAAGTAAATTCTGTAGTCACTTCTGTGTCAGGTTTCCCCCCACCTCCTTAACATATAGAAATTGCAAGTGAATGACCAAATTTGGGTTAGGGGAAAGAGCACATAGATACACTGAACTTATTTCTTAGGTGTGTGGGAATACTAGTTGGTAAGATGTGCCAGCCTTACTGATGTTTCTGCTGGCTATATATATATATCTGTACACTGACAATAAAAGGAATTCTACATTTTTAACAAAACAGGAGTCCTACAAATGTTCATACACTCTCATCTTTCCTACAGCATGCTGGTTTTGTTGGTTGTTTTGGGGTTTTTGGGATGGGGAGTAGGGGTTTGTGGTCAGTTAACACTTTGTCTGTCCTGCTTCTACTTCCTCACACTTTTCTCCTGTTCCAGTATGTCGTCTCTCCCATGGGATACAGTCCTTCATGAACTGCTGCACTGTGGGTTGCAGTTTTGCAAGAACTGTTCTAAGGTGGATTCTCTCCATGGGGTACAGTCCATCAGGACTAGAATGCTCTAACAAGAGTCCCCTACAGGCCACAGTTCCTACCAGGAGCCTGCTCTGGTGTGGGCACTCCATGCGCTGCAGCTTCCTTCCTTCCTGTCAACCTGCTTCTCTATGGTCTTTTGCACAGACTTCAGGAGAATCTCTGCACAAGTGCCTGGAGCACCTCCTACCACTCCTTCTTCACTGAACTTGGTATCTACATAGTTATTTCTCTCACATTCTTCTCCGTCTCACATAGCTGTTGTCTGGTGTTTTTTACCATTTCTTAAATATGCATTGTTGACAGCTTCATCTGTGCCCTGCAGTGGGCTTGTTTTGGAGAGAGCTGGATGGGGTTGTGACCAGTATGGGGCAGCCCTTGGTCTCTTCTCATAGGGTTAACCTCTGCAGCCCTCCCTCACCACCAAAACCTTGTTACATAAACCCAATATGACTGTTTTTGATTTTCACAGAAATTTCAAACCAATATAACTGAGCAATAAATCTGAAAACAGCCATCCTATGATCATTCAAATTGCACAGGAAACAATATGTTGTTCTGTTATATGGACAATCTACTTAAAATTAACTTTTTTTCCCCCTCTATCAAGTTAAACCTCTTTGATCATGGCTTAGAAGTGTATTTCTGCTTATAAAACTAGTAATTTATACATTCTTATTAATGACATAATAAGAAATAATAATTTTTAAAAATCGCTATATTATATCCAAAGACAACCCATAAGAGTTCAGGGATAAACTTATTTTCAACATTATACTTTGATTCCTATCAGTGGTTATAAAAAATAGAACATTAGAACATTGACTAACTATAGATTATTTACTGAAATTTTAGACAGAATTTTATTACCTTTTGAAATATAAACCAGCAAGGAAATTATCACGCTGACACTTTTTTTGCAGTCAGTTAAGAAACATGCTTCAAAACTAAAAGGAATTTTAAAGGTAATATAATTGCAAAATCAAGAATCAAAAGCTGTATTTTTCATACTTTCAGCTTTTATATGTAAGTTCTTTTAAGAGGAGTATTTTATATACCACAATCTATACAGTTTGGAGCTGCTCCTCAGTTAAGATCATAACAAATTTTGCATGTGACTCATCCTCTCAATTCCAAAAATAATCTTCCTTTTTCCTGCAATTTTGCATAATTGGTCTCTGACAGGAGTAAAAGAATTATGCAAACATTTGATATGCATCAAGGCAGCTGTTTGAGACATATGTGATTTCAAAAAATGACTCGTATTTAATTTTTGAAAGAGTAGCTCATCTTTGTCTTGACGTATATTAAAAGGAAGGCTGAGCTTAGAAGCTCAGAACTTACTGTATTTAAAAGAAATTATGTAAGATTGCATACTGATACACTGCATGTTGAAAAAGACAAATATTTTATTGCATGAGTTTTAGATTAAGCCGTATCTAAGTAGGGTTATAGTGAACTACGTCAGATGTGCTACAAAGGTAGTGTCCTCAGTCATACATAAAGCTATTGCAAAAACATAACGGCTGTGAGAAACATAGATTTTCATGAAAATAAAAACAAAGGCTTCCATTGAAATTGTAAAGATATCCACATAAAATAAATTTCAGTTCTAGAACAAAATAAATATAACCTCTTTTTCCTAAAATGAAGGAAAATGCTTCATTTTGAAATTGCATTTTACTTGTATAATTTCTCTAATTTAATTTAAAATGTTAAAAATCAACAGTAACATCAAATGTTTTGTTTCCTTTGATCCATTGTGTGTATTTATTCATTGTTTGTGCCAACAAACCATAAATCAATCTTTTGCAGAGCTCTAGTTAATGTAATATGCCTGCCCTGACCTTCCAAGGAAGCTGTGTATAAACAGGAAATACAAATTCAATTTATAACCACAATGATGAGATGAAAGAAGGCAATTCTTTAAAATGAACCTAAATAATTGTCCCCTGACCTCTTCTCACACTTCATACAACAGAAACAGATAAAAAGCAACTTGTCTGATTGCTGAACTAAGTGTGGATACAGAAGAAATAAGTAAAGAGCTGTTCCTCAGTTTCAGCATTTTCTAACTATTTGAATTGAAATACACGTCTGAATTTTCAGTAATGCATATTCTTGAAGACTGAAAGCATTTATGTCATATAAGGCACACTGTATTAAAGCTTCCCAGAAACATTAGGATTTTTCTTAATTTGGTGTTGTTACAACATATATCTTACGACTCAGCCAGGCCACACTATATATCAAATAACACGCGTGAAAACAGATAAACTACACTGTGAAATCCTGGGGGTTCCAGGGAGATGTGTTTAGGAAATGCCAGAATTACATAAAACCTTAAGAGAGTGTGAGTACTCCTCCAATTCATTATTGTACACTCTTTAATTTCCTGATCACATGCTAATGTTTCAAGATTCCTCTTTCATTCTTACCCTCATTCACATGACGGGTAGCTCTCATTTAATAATATTTGATGCTATATTTTGTTTCTTTTAGATTTTTGCAGTGTCTTTCTCTAGTCCTTATTTAATGGAGCAAATTCAAACTCAGAAGATTGATTTGTTAATATCTGTAGGAACTTTTCTGTTCCAATCAGAAAAGTATTAATAGAACTCTTCACAAATTTATTCAGATATTGAATTTAAGTTCACAATGCTCCCTGAAATAAGAGAATTATTATTGCTTCCACTTTATTGATGTAGAAATGAGTTGTAGGGATATTTGGTAGTAGAAAAACATACCTGGATGCTCAGGTGTTAGAAACAGATTTTCTAGTATGAATACCACGTTATGTTCAAATTGCAATTCTTGTACCATGGAGTCTTAACATTTTCATAAATGTGGCTACGGGTTCTCAGAAAATGGGAAAAGACAGGAAATGAAAAATCACTATTTTGCATGATGTTAGCTTTTGCTTTTATCACAGCAGAATCTATCAGATGTTAGTAAAAATAATGAGTCCAGCTGCAAAACTCTAGGTTAGGTTTTTCTTAACCCATAGATTCCTAGATTGTAAAATTTTATTCCATTTCTCTGCAATGGCAGTTAAATCTCTGTAATTTTCCATGCTTCTTACACTCTCTCCAAATAACCATTACTGACCACGTTCAGAGAAGAAATATGGATTAACTCATTTTAGCCATTTTTGCCTATCCTTAGAGCTGACAGAAGTAATTGGTTGTCTTCTCCTGTGATTTTCATTAGGCATCCCATGTCAAAAGAAACCAGATATTTTGCCACTGGTTTTCATAACAGTTCTGACTGAAAAACAAAGATGGGATTCAGAAACAGTTTTCTTCTAGTCTTGTAAGGAAAGTAGGTGCTCGTAAAAATAGACTTTTGTTCTATTCTTCCCAATTACAATATCACTAACTCTGTCTCTTTCTGACTACATTTGCTGAATTCAAATTCTTCATACTATGCCAACTCCTCCTATTTATGTATTCCCAGGCTCCTGGTCAAGAAGTTCTTCCCATGTAAAGTACCAGCAAACCCTCAGCTCCTTTCTTCAGAAATGCCGGTTTCTCTTCCAAAGATTGCCAGTTTTAAAGTTCAAAGCATGAGCTTACTTAAAGAAAGTGAACATCAAAGAAAAGTTCACTAAAATTTTTTTAGTGGGGGCCAGTCAACAGTTTTTTTTTCTGGAATCATTTTTAGAAAGATCTAAACCACTGTGGCGGGCAAAATCCAAACAAATTCACTTTGCGACAGGCACTCAGCATGAAAAATTTCCATCTGATGGGTTAGCTTGGCAAAGTCTTAAGTGCTTGAACACAAAATCTTGTGGTAAGAGACACTGGCTCATTAATGACATACAGTCTTGCAAAGTGCAAGGGGAATAGATTCTCCTTCATCTCTCTGATTTCATTCCCTTCTCCTCTAACTCTTCTGTGATTCTTAACTGCTCTTTCAAATTACACATTTTCTCTTTCCTTGAAGAAATTGCCAGAGTCTGAAAAAGGAAAAATGCTGAATATATACTGTAATGTGTGTTGAATTCTGAATGGGTTTTGTTTTTAATATTTTCCACTCAGTTTTCTGATACAGACTAGTGGGTAGTCCATACAAACAAGCTTAGATTTCACTTAGTGAAGCATAATTTGACAAATGTTTATACATTCTGCCAGGATTTTCCTTTTATTTATATTGAGAAAAGGAAATATAATTTTCCCCTTTCTTCTATCCTCCTCCTTCTGTTAAAAATCCTTGCTATAACTGTTCAAATTGATAAATCTATATAGCAGCAGTACCTAAAAATCTGCTGCTATCTGCTTTTCTATTTTATGTCCTAGATGTTGAAACTAACCTGGATTTGTACCTCTAGTAAAAGAAATTACTCTCCTGTAACACAATCTTTTTGATTCTCATATAATTCTTACTATTTAAACTCTCGAGATTCTAAATCTACATTTGCTTTTGGCATTCAGGGTGCATTTATTACATACGATACAGTAACATGCCATATTCCAGAAAGGTTTAGAAGAGCAGACATTGCACGCATAGTTGGATATAAATAGCAGAAGGATGAAACTCCCGTATACAAAGTCCCTGACTCACCTGCAGCTGAGGTAACTGAACACTGTACACTCCCTCCCCAACTGTGGTGGAGCATCGTACCTCCCTGAGCTCCTGGACCCATCTACAGCCTTATAGATTCCTGATAAGCCTTGGCCATTTGTGCAGTGAGTTTGACACTTAAGCATCACTTGAGTATACCAAACACTCTTACAGTCCTAGGGTGGGGAATGACACTGACTGTACCAGAGTTCTGTTGCCTGGCCACAATGTGTCCCAGGAATTCTCAATGGGGAATAAGAGTGGAATACCTAATCATTCCCCTGACAGTCCTGAGAAAACCTGGGAAGGTTGGTGCCAGTAATTACTGACAATTTGAGAGTTCCAGTAATCATCAACACAAGTTGTAACCAGGATGGAAATTTACTGATCTCTAAAGTCAATTCTCTCATGATCCTGTAAGCAGTGGTTCCAAGTGAGACCCTTTGAGCTCTCCTGGGCTGCAGCAGGCTGTGCCCGCCCTCTGTCTATGAGTGGGACGTCTCTTGGAGTTCACAAACTCTAGCCTGTGGAATCAGAGGACCTCACAACTTAGGCTGAAACTTCGAGGATCAAATTTTCACCCACTGAGAGATGCAAAGGTATCAGATGTGAATGTTTTCACTGAACTCAAGTGGAAATTTTAATAGGTACACCTTTGTATATATTAATTTCTGTCTCTATAACTACATCTGTCTGTCTGTGTGTGCATGTAATTTTATGTCAACAGCTTTGTTAACTCTTTATTAAGTTGCCATGTTGATTCATTGATAGTTAAGTTTTGCTAGGAAATTATATAAACTAATTGTGTGATGCATCTTAATAGTGTTAATGAACTTCAAATTGCTTCTATTTTAAATTACTGCTATCCCAAATTTACACAACATCACCACACTGTGATCCCTACATCTAACCCCTTAGATGTAAAACCTTGACCAGTTCTGGGACTAGGAGTGGATTCAGTTGCCCTTAGACTTATCTTTGAGAGGTTTACAAAGCAACGGGGTCTGCTTTGAATCTTGTGACTCCATCAGAGGAACTGTCTTACCTTTTTTCCCTAATTTACCCTGTTTCCCTAATCCCTTAGGCATAAACCAATGGCCAAGTCTGGGGCTAGGAGCAGATCCAGCCACACCTAGACTTCTCTTTGAGAAGTTTAGAAAGCAAGGGGGTCCACGCTGAACCTTCTGACTCAACACAAATTAATTCCTTGCCTGTTTTCCCTTATACCTATATAAATCACATCAACAAAATTCGGACTCCATTTCCCTTGACTCTGTAAATCATTTCTCCCTATCCATGTGTAAAACATTCTAATCCAGTGCTAATTTGATTTCACTGTTGTATGTTTTTTCCATGTCACGTAAATAATAGAGTGGACCTTACCATCCAATTCTGTTAAGTCACGCTTTTCACAAATTCATATTAAAATAGCTTTCCCCCCCTAATATCTGTGATGCTGATCTTTTAAGCAGCTTAACCATTCTCCTTCGCAACACCAACTGAAACATCTGCACCTCCAAAACACTTACAATACCTGCTGCAATACCCTGCCTCATCTGTTCCAAAGCATATAGGTGAAAGTTTTTAACTGAGCTTAAAAATGAACATGAAAAAGCTCAGAAAAGAGTCACGTTCCAATAAGAGGCCTGACAAATGCCTAGAAACACAGAAGTGTCAGACTAGAAAATATATTTACTTATGATGAAGTATAAAATAGATGTCTTCTGGTGAGCTTGCCTACAGTATAATACACTGAAGCTTGTATTTCTGTCATAGAATCATAGAATTGCCTAGATTGGAACAGACCTTTAAGATCATCCAATCCAATCATTAACATAACACTGACAAGTCTGCCACTAAACCATGTCCCTAAGCACTACACCTACATGACTTTTAAAAACCTCCAGGGATGGGGACTCCACCACTGCCCTGGGCAACCCATTCTAACGCATAATGACACTTTCAGTAAAGAAATTCTTTATAATATCCAATCTAAACTTCCCTTGGCACAACTTGAAACCATTTCCTCTTGTTCTATCACTTGTTACTTGGTTGAACAGGACAACCCCCACCTCTCTACAACCTCCTTTCAGGTAGTTGTAGAGAGTCATAAGGTCTCTCCTGAGCCTCGTCTTCTCCAGGCTATGTTTCAAAGTAGCCGGCACAGCTACAATGTTTCAGTGTAGCCGGAAGTCATATCACTTCCCCATCACAAAACTATTACAAAAGTACAAACTGCTCATGGCAGTTTAGCAAATTTATTTTAGAAGATTCAGCTTTCAAATATATCATGGAAATAGGAATGAACATAATTCCTGCAAATTAATAAGAATCAAGAGATGTTCCTGGTAACGGTTTAAGAAAACCTTAAAACAGTCCTTAGGGGCAAAATAATTGCCATCAATTCAAGCTGAAGAAGTAATGGCCAGGGAAAGTTTAAATCCCTTCTGATTATACTTGAATATGCTGGAAAAAAAACCCCAGTGAGAGACATGGAAAGAACTTTGTTAAAACTTCTAGAAAGAAAGAGGGATTCATTGATTAAAGTGCTTGATGAAAAAGTAAAGTAGTAAAACTATAAATTTCATGAGCATTTGTCTAGAAAATCAGAAGTGTGGTTTCAGTTGACAAAATATCAGTTTACAAAAGTAGCCTATATTTTAAGATGAAAAAATATAAATAAAATTGAAATAAGCATCATCTTTGCTTATAATTTAACAGTACAAATAAATAAATCTGAAAGAAACCAGATGTTAATGACAGAACTACACCACTGAATTTTTTTACAAGTGTAACTCTATTAAGAATTTTTTGGACATATTCATAGCACCCTTGGCAGCAAAAGAACCTACACATATTTATAAATCCTTAGGAGACCCAAGATGCTTCAGTGTGAATAGCCTGGGGTATCAGTTTTGATAAACCCTCTTCCAAAATACATGTTTTGGAAATGTATGCCCTAAACTCAGGGACTGTACACATATTCTGTACACAGGAAAGACTGCTGACAACACAAACTAGTTTCCGTACTCTTACAAGATTTTCTGAAGAGTGATGTAAGCAAGTTATATCTTGAAATGGGCTCTGTGCTATACTCTGAAGGTCATACACGCATTTTAGAACCTCAAGATTAATGTTGTCACCAAATGCATTACCATAAATTTGTTTATCTATTGTAATCTTATTTAAAATTTACAACCATAAGAAGTAATTTAACTAGGAAAATTAAGTTATTTCTTCCATTTTTTTCTCTCCTTCCTACATGTACTCTTAGCATAGTCTTTAAAAAGAACTGTCCATTAATAACCTTTCGTAAATGTCCACAAAACAAAATCTGGTTTAAGTGTGGTTAGATTACCAGAACTGTCAAAGCTATCAGAGAGATATCTGTTAGAAACTTATCTCTGAGTCACAAAACAAGATGAAATTTCACAGTGCCAAAATAAGATGAAGTTTAGCAGAGCATTTTATAGTAAAGATAAATTGTGGAAGGCATTCTCGGAAAAATAAAGAAAGACCACAATTGACTTCATTGGAATGTAAAAAAGTAATTAGGGTGATTGTACTGGTATAAATCCATTAATATCATCAGTGTTTAAACATACAATAGCAGTGGTTATGTGCTGGAGTTATTTCAGACTTCTGTGGCATACATATGTTTACATCTGTAATGAGAGCTTGCACATATTTATTACTCTATGAACTTTGTTATCAAACTCTAATGTCTCCCATTTTCCTGAACACTTTTTAGGAAAAAAGTCACCCTCTCTCCATTTTCCTCTATCAGTTTTCTGAACAATTCAGAGAGAAAAATTAGTTTAACTGCTTTGTAGAGCATAAACGGCTTGTTTCAGGAATAGCCATAATTAAAAGAAGCAATATACAAAGAGAGGCAAACACAAGAATCTGCTGGGGTGATATAGACTACAAATTCTCTCTAAGACCCTGGCTGAGTTAGACACAGATAACAATGAATGTGAAAGTGAAAACAATCTTGACGAGGTAGATAAAGAGAGGCAAGCTTCTATTTCAAATGAAAGGGTCTTCATCAGGAGCATGTCAGCTGGAACAGGAAAAGAATCCATCAACCTTGAACCTGAAGATTGAGGTTGAGAAAGGCAGTTTCTGTTTGTTCAATTATTCTCACCATTGGACTTCTTCAGGATTTCTTTTATATTGTTGAAAACACTGAAAGCTATGTTAACCTTCATAGTGTAAGGCTTTGTCTAGAAAGCAGTATGGTCAAAGAAACTACTTGATAATCTGTTGGTAGAAGTAAAGATTAGGAGAAATCATTCAGGGAGATCTATGGTCACATTTGGTTGTTGACACAGTTTGAATAGCAATTGCTGCACACAGAGGGAGGAAAAGCAAAATATCTTAATTTAATTCAGAATACCGGAGTTCATTCAACATATATTACTATTACTTATATAGATAAAAAATGTATATAGATCTGAAATCCCATACTGGGAGACAAGCTTATTTATTCAAAAATCTTCATGTACATAACAAAGCAGTGTCATTTGTGCTTTGGGGTCCCCATTCCTCAGAAATGTTTATATGTCTTGACATATTTAACAGTTTGCCTTTCAAAAGTCTGTTTTAGAGTCAGATTGACTTCTCAGACCCATAGATGAACTGCTGAAATAATAACACAATAGACCATCTATAGGTGTCTGTCCAGTACAGACGTAGGTTGCGGAAAAACTTACCAGTAAGCTTCGCACAACTCAAAATCTTCTTTCTAATTTTAAGTACGTGAAAGCATACTCCTCATCTCACCACTTTTATTGCCCATCCTTCTGCACTCTAGCTGAATCTGTCAGAGGCTTACTACAGTTTTTAATATGACAACTTTGGTTTTCTATCATTACCCTAAACCAGAGATTTCAAGAAGGTTATGAAGAAATGTAGGCACCTTCTTCTTTATTTTGAAGAGAGTTATGTAATCCGTCATGGCACAGCACAATTAGAAGCAGATCCCAACATAGATTCCTGTACAAATATGCCTAATATATTACCATCAAGAGCAAACTAATCTCTTGCCTAAGTACACATGGATCTAGGCAAGACAGTACAGTTCAATCTGCACAAAGATCTGAAAGATGTGAAGCCGTGTAAAGATTAGCCTTGCTAATTGCTGTATTCAAGTGCCTAATGAAACAGAGAAGAAACATTTCAAAGTAAAGACACCAATATTTAAGAAGCAAAAAGAGCCTGAAAAAAATCATTGTTACAAAATTCACTGAAACCTTTCTACTTCTAGTAGAAGCTGAATAATAAATTCTTCATTTTGACTACTTACACTATTTCCCTTGTTACCAAATTCTGGCATACTGCTATTGAAGAACAGTGATTTTTAATTTCCTTTATTCATCAAGTTTAATTTTTGAGATTTGTGAGCTCTAAGAAGCTGTCATGATCCTCCTTATATTTGGCAGAAGAAAAATTGCTCAATGAGTTTTGTTTTATCTGTCTGTGAGATAAAGTTGTCATCATGTTCTCATTAGGTATCTCTGTACATCACAGAGAAAATTCAGAGAATATAAAATTGATTTCAGTGTTTCTTTTCAGGGGCAGCTTGCTTAGGAATGTTCATAAATAAAAAATCTAGCTCTTAATCCTGGATCATCAGCATTTGTACTTTATTTAGAGCTGGTGCTCTAAAATCTTAGATGCCTAGTGTTGAAGAGAAAAAAATATTTGCCAGTTATTTCCTTTTCTTTTTCCTATATAACTCCAGAGTTTAAACAATTTTGTATGTCAACAATACAGTGCATAATCTCTAGTTCCTTTTTAATATAAAATGAAACATATTACTCACCTGTGTGTGGTGGGTATGGGAAAAAGACTGTGTGGATATGCAGTGAGGAGAACCATATGGAATTTTGAATTCCATATATTCAATAGGGCCTGCACTGCACAGTTTGATGGTAGAAGTCAGATACTGGTTAGCTATCAAGTGTATCCTGGACAAGAAGTGGATTTATCAAGGAAATGAGCATGTGTTCCTCCTGCCAGACCCTGACTTTGGAGCCCTACTTACTGCACTCTCAGTCTGGTACCAAGTTATGTACTTCTGGCTGTCATGCAGTGGTCCAGCTCTTCCAAAGTGGGAAATAAATTGCATTGACATCACATGATTGTAAGAGGTATGAACCAGTTTAGGGCAAAAATGTTTCTTCCAGCTAAAGCTAGATTAGTACAAAGAAAAGATTACTGCAGCTTTACATTTTTCATAGTATTAAATATCTGTCAAAAATAAATACACATATATTAGAAACCCAGTTCACCTCAATGTATTTGACATGTTTCATTTCTCTATTTCATTCAGCATGGACAAGAAGATTGTCTGTGTAGAACTCTCTTGCTATTGTATGCATGCCTCTATCCTGCAGCTGAAAAATAAGTAAAAATAAGTATTTTCTATTATCCTGAAAATATACTGTGTTCTCTTTCTCTTTGAATGCCTCTTTCATTTTTCTTTCATATTTTTCATTAGTATATGCAAATACTTGATTATCAAACTCATGTGGAAACATGATTACCGAACAATTCCCAGACTGTACTTCTTGGCAGACAGTTCAGAAGTCGAGCAACCCTCTGCACATCCTGGAAAAAAAAAGCCTAAAATACCTTTATATGCACTTTCTTTCTTCCTAGAAGGGCCTAACCTTCTCATTTTTTAAAATAAGATTTTTGAGGACCTTTGTGTGCTACATGGTTTGATCAAAACTTATCAAAGAGTCATGTCTCACAGAATTGCTGAAATGCTGCTTGTCATAAAAGCAACCACAAGGAGAGAAGAAAAAAAATGTGGAAATTTTAGGGGCAACCTAATGATATCAATGTGCTATGATAACGCAGTTGTGTGTAAAGATACATATTTATCTGTTACTTGTATATTGAACTGCATTGTCTTGCCTAGATCCATAGCCTGTGGTCTTCATTTCTATACTGCTTTAGTCACATGAATCAATCATTGTTACACATACTTACATTGAATAACAATAATAAAAAACCCTCACACATTATTCCAGGTATGAATAGACAAATAAGCAAATATTGTTATAGATTTAGGAAGAGTAGAGGTGCTGCAACAAACAACTAGGAAAAAAAATATATATATATTTAGGAGCAGGAAAAAGAGGAAGGTGGGTCTTTTCCCAGGAAAAGAAAGCATTCATTATGGCTTTCCCAAACTCTTAATAGGGTTAAATTATATCTTGAGTTGCAGTCTCAGAGCCATCAGAGACTTGGAAAATTATGATCCATACAGCAGAAACAGATTTTTTTCTTTTTTCAAATGAGGACTTTAAAAACAATAACATTTCTGAGGAAGCAGGACAGCTCAAAATAAGCATATTCATACAGGAAGGATGTATCTCATTAGTTACCTTCCGAAGTACTATTATCACTTAGTAAGAAAAGTAGCAAAAAAGGCATAATCCTGCCATTTTTTATTAGACAAATTCTCTGATGAAAACAATCACAGTTTCATTAATTTATTAATGTGTTTTCATTTAAGGTGACAGGTTAAATATTTCTGGAAGAGCAAGATTCATGTTGACTACCTAAATATGACTATTTCTAGATTAGATAAGAGAGTTTCACAATAGTCATATCCCAGTTTTATTGTCTTTTTTTTAAGCACAGAAATTTAAATAAAAACTTATAATTTAAATTAGAACTGTTCCATCCTCCTCCCCCTTATTTCTTCAATTCTCAGTTTTGACTGGAATGCTCTAAGAACAGCACTTCAACTAATTGCAATTTTTGCTTTTGCTTCACCCACCCTTTTCACTTCACCACTTACTATCTTCACATAAAAGGAAGGGTGACCTGCTTCCTCTGAAGGTAATGCTAATGCAGTTCAATAAATGGCAGAGAGAACAAGGTGACCTGAAATGGTGCAAGCCATTTCAGAAAGGCATTTTTTTCTATTATGAAAACAAGATTTTCCTATAAGTGTGTTTATTGAGCTGCAGTAACATAATGTAAAGTAACATAGACTTAAGCAAGATGACCTCATTCATCATCCTGGGGTCAGCTAAAGACGTTGGAAGCATTCTGAGCACTGGCTAAAGAAACACAATTTTTCATAGAAGAAATTTCTTAATCCCTTTGGGATTGATTTATACTAGAGCATACCACTAAAGGAAGAGCAGAGCCTGTACATTAGCTCTCAGTGTTAAGCATTTGCACAACACCTGTGAAGAGACAGTTGTAGTATGAAGAAATGTTAACCATGTTCAGCAATACGGAGTGAGGCTCTACACCTGCTCTACTCTCATAACTGGTAAAGAGGAGGAAATGTGGGCATCGCATCAGGCAGAAAGCAGGTTTTGGATCAGGCCTGTAAGTTTTGACCAGAGCACTGCTGCTTGACTGCAATTCACTACACACAAGTAATTTGAATGGCCAGAATTTTTAGGCTTGTAGTTACTTCTGCTAGCCAAAATTACTCAAATGTGCTTAAGAACTGTGTTTAGAAGGAATTGATTATGTGTGGGGGGAGGGGGAGGTGGGTGGTAGACAAGAAAGTTAACATGGAAATGTGCCTGCAGGTTCAGACCAAACAGTGCTTCACACAACTGCTCCATGCCTCTGACCATATGCTGCTCATCTGTTCATCTCCCCAACCATTCATTTGGACTAGGATGTTGCGCTGTGCCAAATAAGCTTCCCAGGGAGTTTTACCTCAAAGATAAAGGGGTAGAGGGTTGGATTATCTGAGCTCAGCCAATCTGACCTCTCCCCTCCAGGCATTTTTGAGTAAAACAAGATAGAAATCTTTAGCACATATCCTGCCTCAGTAGCCATCTCATCTGCCCAAATCCTTCACTCAGAAAGTTGTCTTCTATAGTCACATAGTGCCCATTTCTGTTAGCAAATTTTAAGTTAGGCAAAGTTTTTCTGGTCTCCTCTACTCCTGGAAAACCTGTTGATGTAGGGTAGTCAGTTCACGGCTCCCCTCCATTTTATCAGACTAGAAAGAGTTTTGTAGTTGCTACTCAAACAAAGACATCATTTCTAACAATAGTTCATCACTAATTCTTTTTGGGAAGTTTCCAGATGTTGCTTTAATTCATTTTGTGGAGTCTCCTGGCTCGGTTTTAAGCCTTGTTTTAATTCCTTTTGGTCTTATATCAATTCCTTTTGGCTATTTTTATATCTATGAGCATCTCCATTATTTATTGCATATTGATTCAGTATGAACACACAGTCTGCTTCGTTGGAAAAATGGATCTCACTGCTAACACCAGTTTCATCGTCTGCTGTCTCAAGAAACTGAGTATTTTTGATCTAATGGATATTCTTTCTTAGCTGGGAAAATTGATTCTGTTAGTGAAGTATGTCTTTGATTAAGTCTTAATAAAACAAAGAGTGAAGAGAGTTTTATTCCCTTAAACACTGAAGGCATGAAAACCAGGAGGCGTTTCCTCCATCTAAAGTTCACTTTCTTTTTTCTCTTAGTCCAGTATCCAGTATCCTAAATCCTTTTCTGTCTACCTCCTTCCTCCTAGGGCCCAGCTTAGCACTGACAGAGACAGCTCAGGGAAAGCACCATGTTAGCCCCAGGTCAGCCTGCTGATTGCCCAGCCGCTGGCTTTCCGCAGTCTTGCCTCAGGCAACAGCTGCTGATCCGACATCCAGAAATAAGGATTTTAATTGTACCTTCCTGTGCTGAGGCAAAGGAAGTTTCATTGTTTCATGGCTTGGAGTCTTTAATTTACAGTAGGACCTGTAAGAGACTGTATCAGCCTTATTTTGGGACTTTGCACACCACTACCTAATCTCAGTTTACATCATTTTATTGGCTGATGTGTAAAAACGTGTCTGCAGAAATAGCCCATTGTTTCTTCCTCACAGCTTGTCTCCAAACATTTCTTACTCAGAACGGTTTGTTATCATCATTATCAATATATTTATTATTTGAATTGATCTTTACTGGTAGCAAAGTACCAAAATCCAGTTTGTCTTCTACCACAATCAACTAAAGAAGTTGGTGAAGAAAATGAGTTCCTAATCATCTTGGAGATAAAAGATATATGAATTCTGAGTTTCTTAAAAAGGTATAAGCAACTTAAATACTATTAAAGGTATACTTTGTTCAGAAAAATATGTTTTCAATAATATGAAAGAGACAGTAATAAATCTGACAACCTTATACATCCAGAAAAAAATTTCTTCATAACAACAGAATGAAAAAAAAAAAAGTAACCCCTCTCCCCGACTCAGTCCTCCAAATAAAAAAAGAAAAAAAATGCCATCATCATAATCACAAAACATGTTTTATTCCTGATTTTCACTCAGATGCATCTTTGCGAGAAAGCGCAGAGAATCAGTGAAGCCTAACAACATCCAGCTTCAAATGGCAAGAGCTTTTTCTCTCTTTCAGGCATAAATAGCACTTAAAACACCTGGAAGGGTATAACCTCTGCTTCTGCCTGCAAACTTCCACTATCCTGACTTTATTACCTTCCACTGACTTCCAGCTGATAGAAGAAATGCAGTAAAAGCATGAGTAAGTTCAAGATTATTTTCTATTACCTCACGCTATAAAAGCATATGAACTCCTGAAATCAAGGACACAGTTCTCTATGATAAATACATTTAAGGTACAAAATAAAACCATTTATTTCTGAAATTTTAAATTGAAGAACTTTATTCGAGTTTTGTTGGACTTTGGTGGTGATTTATTCCGGCCCCCCCCCCCAACAAAAGAAATTATTTTTGGTCCAAAAGAGCTACAGTTAATCTCATGTTATTTGACTTTATGGTCTTAACACCAAAGAAAGTTGCTTTTAATTTCTTTCAGAGTTATGCAAAGAGTATGAAAAGTACTTTCCCTCCAGACTTTCACTTCTGCACTCCTTTCAATACCAAAACCTCCGGATCCCTGCTTCTTTCCTTGACTACCTCATACTTTGTATCACAAGTCTAGTATCACATGTCAGTAGGCAAGCTTGATATGGGAAACCAAACATGAAAAATTGGAAACCATTCTCAATAATTCTACTTTACCCAGTGCCTCTCGTGCCTGCCTTCTTCCCACAAGCCTGTACAGTCACATGTCCTGCCACCTCCTGGCTTTACTGTCCACTGCTCTTGTGTGACTGTTGCTAACACGGACTGCATTACAGGAAATGCATCTCAGTGGATTTGTTGTCAAAATCATGTAAACTTGTGACAATCAATTCAATTTCTTTCTTATATCTAAACAAAGCAAGTCATCTCTTTTTCAACCTATTCTAATTGCAAATGGTTTTGCTTAGGAGTTGCAAGATACATTCTTCTCCGTTCTGAATGGTGTCAAATGAAATTGCTCTGAATTTAAATGGTTTTATAACACTGTAGCATTTCAAATTTTAGTAGCTTAATATCTCTCTTATCTTCTTAAATGTTCAATGGTTGGATCACTTGTCAAACATACTTTTCACATCTGCACACTTGAATGGGAATTTATGTATGTAATTATATAAATCTTGTGGCACAGCATGGAATATTAGCAGCAATATTTATTATTTGTATTACATTAGTGTCTATAAGTAAAACTGAGCTGATGGCCCCACTGTGTTAGTCAACATAAAGACAGATCCAGCTTGAGCAGAATGTAAGCATCACTCCAGAAACAGAACCATGTGTGTGCTTAGCTGGACACATTGATACTTGATAAAGCGGTCAAACTGCATTTGATATCCTCTTTCTGTATACACGTATTCCATTATGTATCCAGGCAAAATAGAGGAAGATGAAGGAATTTTCTTTTAGCTTCTTTTAGAGCCTCAACAGGAAGTCAGAGAATATGTCTTGAATGACACCAACAGCCTCTCTAGCAGAAACGAGCAAGGGGCCACAGATACTGGGTGTGCTCATTGCTGGCCCAAAGTTGTGTTTCACTGTACCCCCACCTTCCTCAATCTCATCAACCTAAAAGGAATCCAGTACCTTGCAGATACGGTTCTCCACAGTGCACCTTCTAGCCACCTGGAAAGCACCTCCACACTTTTTCTCCCTTTCTTGCAGGCACGTGCAAAAACTCAGCTGCACTCAGATAGACTGCAGCCCTCTTTCAGTTGTCACTGATCCAAAAGCCCCTGGGTCTCTCCTACAACCACCTATTCCATAAGCAGAGGTCCCCCTTTGTCAGAACAGGAAATTCAGGAAATACCCAAGACTTTCAGCAGTTACTCAGATATTCAGTGTTGTCATTAAGCTAAATATCCTAACATCAAGGAAGCTCAGAGATTCTCCAGCAACCCTAAGCTATTTACCTCTCCTGAAAAAAACTATCCTCACACAGGAACCTTATATGTGGGTTTTAATATTCTCAGTGCTACCCTTGACTCTGCTTGAGGCAGACCATAAACGGAAGTTATATAAAATGATTTGCAGTTGTGCAAATTAGTTCACTGGATAATTTGCATAAAGACTCATCCATGACATTCACTGACTATCACAGTAATAGTCATGTGAAGGTGAACATCCATATGCTTGTAGGAACTAGGCCTAAAAATACAAGGCTAGGCAAGTTATGGAGTCTCCAGGAGACTTGCAATTTAATTAAAACTGACAAAAGAGTCTAATCCTAAAACTGACTTTTCATTTTTGGTAACATTTACTGAAAAGTACAATGGACAAGATGATATTTAATATTTTTATTTTTATTTATTTTTTTGCTATATTGTTTTTATTCTAGTTGGGCATTGTTTAAATGAAGCTAATTGTGCTATGACTGGGGTTTTCACTTTCTGTCTGGAAGGTCTTGTCACACATCTCACATCTATCCTCATCATGAAGATTTCATGCTATCTATTTCAGAATATATCTGCCTTTCTGCCATTGGAGAGCAAGAAATCTCCATTTTTGTTCTGTTTTCTTGGATATTCTTCCCCAAATTACCCCTTTTCTGACCGATATATACTCTTCTCTTATCACCCTTTCTCAGATTTAAATAGAGCTTGTATTCATTCATTCTTCAGAGGTATGTTGAATCACTAGTCATAAAGAGTCTAGGTGAGATGGAAAATAAAAAACAAGAGGCAAGTGCGTAAAGTAGTAGTTATTTCTTAAACCTCTGGGTTTGGTTTATCACTCAAAAGGCATAAACAGAGCTTTTTGTCTTTTTTTTTTTTCTTATGCTGAACATTAGCCAGCTTTATAATATGTTCTCATCTGAGGTGATTTTAAATACCTCAACATTAAATATCTCTAAGGATTAAGTTTTATAATTTTTTTTGCAAAAAATACTTCTTTGATTCATGAATACTGAAAGGAAACAGGTATCAGATACTCTTCATGTGAAGAATAAAATTCTTTAATAAGGAAAAAATTTCTTATATGACAGATATGCAATTCATTCACAAGAAAATTATGTTTGTCCACCAGCCCACATACCCTCATAGTGCCAGCCTCAATGCTCAACCTTATAAAATTGTCATCCACCCTTTCTGTCACATGATATACAGTGAGCAGGATTTGAAAGGGACTATGAGGAAGTCAGGAGACAAATAGAAGTATCAGAATCTAGAATTAATATTGGTGCAAGTAAGCAACAAAAGAATTGAATGTACAGCAAGAAATTTATGACAACTACACTGGAAGAAAGAAAGTGTTGCCCCAACTAGAAATAAATCATTCAGCAATATGACAAAATCAGAAAAATAAGAATCAAGAATCTGGTGACAGCAGAACTCACGTTGTATCTAATGGCCATCCTGAAAAGCAGGGCTTACAAAAGATAGTGACAGTAAGAGGCAGTGACTACTGTGACTCTTTGCTAAGAATACCTTTGCTACAAACACATTCTTCCATACCAGCATAAAAGTAAGAGGGTTTTTTGGTTTGAAAACTCATGTAGGAATAGTGCAGGTACACCTAACTAATATGGTGACAGGATCAGTATTTCGCTTGTTCTTGTTGCAATCTTGTCATATGACACAGAATATCCCTTTGGTCAGTGGGGGTCATCTATCCCAGCTGTGTCTGCTCCCAACTTCTTGTGCACCCCCAGCTTACTCACTGGTAGAAGCAGAAAATACCTTGACTCTGTGGAAGCACTGCTCAGCAAGTAACAAAAATATCCTTGTGTTATCAACACTGTTTACAGCACAAATCCAAAACATGGCCCTATCCTAGCTACTGTGAAGAAAGTTAACTCTATCCCAGCAAAAATCAACATATTTTCCCACCCCTTTTTCCATACCATTTGTATCATGTTCAGGTCTCACTCTATCCAATGGCTTGTCATTACCCACCACCTCCTTTCCCATCCTTTGATATAATACACAGATATCATTCCCTTAGTCTATGTACCACCTTTGTGAAATGTCTGTAAAATATCCATAAATGTCCACAAAATGTCCATTGACTTCATTTAGTCCATGAGTTTGGGCTCCACCTCTTATGGTGGTCACTCAGGACAGAAGTGGTGGTGTATTGCGTGAATTTATTTGGCACCAAAGCCAGCTCAGGTCACTGATGCACTTGCAGTGCTTCTTGTAAGGCTTGTCCTCCACTGGTTCAGGTGGTCCCTGCTAGAGTAATTCCTATAACATGGAACTCAAATCATGGGTTACGAGAATTTAATGGTACTTCCATTACAATTCTCACTCTTGTTCCCTTTGGGCCAGACCATAGTGTTTGACATTGCAATAAACTACTCCCCTTCTCCCTGCTCTCTCTTATCCACAGACTGCTGTCCCTTAGGGGTGTACCTGCTCCAAGTGGAGCCTTATCTATGAGCTGCAGTCTCTTCAGGGGTATACCTGCTGTGGCATAGACTTATGCATAGACACAGTAAGATTCTCTTCCTCATCCCATTATGGGGCTGGGGGTGGAACAGGGGGAAGAAGTGGAAAGAACTGAGCAAATGGAGGCATGGTGCTTGCCTGCCAGAGGGCATTAAACCACACCAAAGTATGTAACCATGTTACAGCTTTGGTCAGATTCTTAGTATAAATTGGTATAGCTTCACTGAAGTTATTGGAGGTATGCCAATTCATGTTTGCTGTTGATTTGACCTTCTGTTCATACTGTGAGATCATCCTTAAGTGTTTTCTCTTCCACTTTTTATGCAAGCTTACACAAGGTCAAGCTCAGAGTAAACTCTTGCAAATTTTCCCTGAAGGTGCAGAAGGCTTGCAGTCAACAGCGATAAACATGTATTTTTCAAGACTTTTATCTAGGCTATTTGTAAGTACAGGTAGATAAATTAATCTGATTTGGTTCTGAATCCATACAAGCATCATATTTTCAAAAGGTTAACTGAGGCACAAAAGTTATCAGATTCATATTGACTTAAGAAATACTGAGAAGAAAGCATAAAAGAAGGAAATCAGAGGATATATGAAACATAGAATTAAATGAAAATGGCATAGAAACCAACAAGAAGAAAAAAATAAAAAGCCAAACTTTTTTTTCTACATTTGAAATTTATTTTGATCTTTTTAAATCGGCTTCTCTTCAGAATCATGTGAAATCAAATTGTCATTCATCTTGATACTTACTCATGCTGCTCTGATGTTAAAGGCATTCTGAAGAGAACTTTGAAGGTTTTATTAGTGAAAGTAGTTTTCTGCAATATTCAGTAGATGTTAGGGTGATGGCAGTCTAGCTTATTTTTTCTGGGGCCAAAAGTACTATGGGGGAGGAAAAGAAGTTGTGATTTATAATTCCACCCATTCATCTTTAATGTTCTTTTTAAAAGTCTGTATAAGGATCTAAAATACAAATTTTGTATTACTGCCAAATAGTCACATAAGTTTTTCATAATTTCAGGGGAATAGATGTTCACATTCACTCTACTAAAACTTATGATTTTAGAGATGGAACAAAACGTAAAATCAAATATTCTCTATGTTGTGACTAGTGTCTGCATTTCATTCAGATCAGACAACTGCCATTTCACACTCCCTTCAAGCTTAAGATTCAAACTGAATTCTAAGATGTTAATCTAATACTTCATTTTCATCCTGGCTTTTCTCTATTTTGATTTTCTCCCCCAAGTTTCACAGGGTTTGTCATTACTCTGGCTTCTGAAAACCTAGCAATTTACATTCTTGCACTTCTCTGGTTACTCAACACGCAGGTCACTAGTATCCTTGCAAACACATCCTGCTCTTCTGCTCACTTGACACAACCTAATGGCTTTTGGCTGCTTCATGTTTTCCTTTTTATCAGTTCACCTGTTTTGGATACTCTGCTATAAACCTAGAATACCTCATACACTCTTGGTTTAATTATGCTCTCTTTTAAAAAAGAAAGGTAAATCAATCTGGTTTAGATTGCAACTGTGAATACTTTTTCTCAATTTGTAGTTACACATAACCATTGATCAGAGTATTCTACCATCTTTTCTTAAACTGGTTATCCTCATTTTCATGATAAAGCAACTGCTCCTGTTAACTACTCAGATCTCAAGGTAATGGTATTTTAAGAGGAATTCTCACAGATTTTCCTTTAACCAAAGATAAACCTGTATCCAGAAGTGCGTGAATCTTGTGGGAGTAAAGAACAAAAATCATGTACTTATAATAACTTCATTTAATAAAATTATGAGAGACACTCTGTTCCCTTCAAGGGGGGGGGGGGGGG
>NW_010258578.1:60189-67422 GCF_000690775.1 Eurypyga helias
AAGACACATCAAAAACACCCAAAAAACCCAAAAGAGTCACCGAAACACTTCTGTGATTAAAAACAAACAAAACCACAAAAACAACCAAAAAGCAAACAAACAAAGACAACTAAAGCAAACAAGCATGGGTAGAAATTTTCCACGTTTCCATTATATAATTTGGCTTCTGAAGGCTTTTTCAAAGAATGATCTTTGCAGGAATAGGGAAGGTATAGGATGCTGAGCAGGATTCACTCAGCTTAGCTACTATATTCAGGATTAAACTGATTTCCATATCTGAGGTAAAGAAAGAAACCAAGTCTTCCACATTCATAATCACTGGGATAATAAATGCCATTTCCTACCTTGGTGGCTTGAGGAGACTAGCCTTGAGGATATTTGTTGATTTCTTTGTCTTCACAGCTGAAACTATTCAGCAGATTCAATATGAATTTGTTTTGGGGTTTGGAAGACCAAAACTGTATTTTTTAACAAATATGTCATTTATTTAAAAATAAAATCTGGCTTCAAGGCTTACATTACACTTGGACGATCAGAATCCCTGAATTTCATGTCTCTTTATTACCCAAATGTCATTTTTTCTTGTGCAAGTATGTAAGACCTACCAGAAGAAGAAATAAGTGGTTTGGGTACCAAAACACAAAGAATAGAAAGGAAAAAACCTTCCCAGAAGAAAACATTCAACCCATCTCTGCTTGTTTTTCAGCATCTACTGACGTTTCTCACTGTTTGTTCATATTGCAAGGTGTAAGTCAATACACTGAATAAGAAAACAGAAACTCATAATTACACTCATCCCTAATATAATAAAAATCCAGGAACTTAAAGGAACAGCAAAGTTGTGATCCCTCAGAACAACCATTTGAGCTTCAGCAATATAAAATTCTCTTGCTAATTGACCTTTACTGAAATGGAAAAAGCTACATTGCTTTACTAAAATGAAACTTTGGAGCATGTTGCAATGGGTAATTACAAGAACCCAGGCACCACATCAATGAGGCTGACAAGCTGTGACTAGTTTTAAAAAGCTAGGAGTCAAAATTTAAATGCTTTATTGGCATGCATCTTAATAAAACAAAATATTTGAAAATACTTTTGAATATAGTGCAGATTAATGGTCCAGATGAATGAGATTACATGAACATCAAACATATTTTTAGATCAAATGTAGGAAAAAAGTTTCGGAAGAAAGAACATACAAAGAAGGTTTTCTTCAGCCATATACTTGCAAAATATCACTTCATTCTTAGGGTTAGACAGCCTTGTTATTTCAGTGACAAGGTATAGCACTGGGCTTGCAACAAATGATTGTCAAGCTGCTTCTAGTGTTCACTGTCAAGTTCTATAAAAATCATGCACATGGTGTCTTACAAGTCTTGAAAAGAAACAACTGTGAAATGCCCAGAAAATAAAAAGGCGGCTTTCCTTCCAGACTTACTAAAAATCATCACTGTGTAAAATTTTTACTGAAACAGACACATACTGAACTTCCCCAACTTGCCATCCAGATTTTAGACTAAATAAGTTTCATGCTATGCTCTGTGAAATCCTTATTTATGCTTTTTTAGATTAGGCCAGAATTTTCAAGAGAAATAAGTATCATGTATTTGCAGACTATACAGGTGTTCAAAGATGAAAAACGGATTTTGCATTACTTTTATATATATACTTCCAAATTTTATAAGACAGTGACAATTGTGGATTTCTCAGAGAAATCATTTCCATGTGCAAACATGGCAGAAGATAGATACCAAATATGGCTTGCTAAAAATATACACACTTAAGGCTAGACTAAGTCTTTGAAGGTTTTCAGAGCAAGAAAAAGAAGCTTGTTTCCCTTTCCAGCGTGGAATATGCAAGAAATGGGGTCATTATTTAAATTTTTTAGGTTCCATACACCTGAATCCTATACTTATATCAGAAAACTCAGTTATGTGATTTCATATTTATGGGATAAATATTAATGAGAGAATGCTGTTATCATTAAAAAGTGGAAAAAGTGACTTCATTGTATTATTGTTTGGGAAATAACAGCATGACATACTCATTTTAACAATATCATCCAAAATAAGTATAATTGTTCAGTTTTCTGGTAAGAGTAACTGCCCATATCCCTCCTGCCATCACAGTAAACCTAGATCTTGAGGCAGCGACACAAATTTGGGCAGAGGTAAAATTTAGTTAAGGAAGTATTAAAATGAAAGATTCTTAAAGGCAAAACTATGGCAGCAACAGAGATGGGCTTTTTTATTTATTCTTGAAGAAAATTCAGGGAATCGTTAAAGCTCATAAGAAGCAAAAATAAAATCCGAAGTTCCATTTGTAACAATTATCTTGGTATCGATGAAAATCTTGGAAGCTGTCATTCACTCTTTCTTCTCCTACTATTCTTTCTATTACATTCTGATTAACAAATGTTAGGAAAAATGAGTGCAAACATACAGAAAATAGCTATGTTTCTTTTTTTTTTAGTGATAATCAGTTGCACAGTAGACATCAATTTTCAGTTGGTGGGTTTGGTTAATTGTTTTAAGAAATGTTTAGTTAACAGCTGACAGAGTGAAAGAACATTTTTTTACTAAAGATATTAACGGCTTTTGAGTTACACTGAGAGCGAGAGTCAATGGAAATATCACAGTGACAAGAAGCAACTGAAACTTGTCTTTACATAATAAATCTAGAGCGTCCATAAAAACTACACATATAGTACAATTCTGTGAGAAGAAAGGAATACTAGATCCTCTCATGTTGTTAGAGATCAGATTAAACTTTTCTATCTGAAAACACGAACTTTATATGTCACACAGAATAACTGAAACAAACCAGTAAACTAAATGAAGACAAAGCCTTCACAATAAACACAGTCTCTTGGAGCAAACAATAACAGGGAGGAATTTAAGGCAGAAGCAGGACAGAAAACCTTCCTTAAATAGCCTTTTCCTAGCTGTGTATATTTAACAGAGTCAAAGGCAGTAGAGAACAGGCCAACAGGTATTATCTGTTGAAGCATTAGTAGTTTTGAATAAGTGGTAGTACTGTTCACTCCATGTTAAAGATATATTAAATGTATGGGTCAATTCTGAGGGTGACCTAATATCTTGGTTTCTAAATACTCAACACAAGGGTCTGGCCGGATACTATTAAATCTTCCTTTTCAGCTAGGAAAATCGCTCTTTAGTCCATGGACCTAGACCTGGCACCTCAGAGGCTATTTGGAAATATCCTTTTATTTTTGAAATACAGAAATCTCAGAGATTGCTGTTTTTTAGACAAGAATCATATATATAACATTTATGGTTGCCTTTTAAATATTTTAATTTTGTGCCCAACATTTCAGAGGAATCTGTTAACAGTAAGTTTTCTCTGGTTTGTTACAGGTGATGTCACTAACTACCTTAAAATAATTTTTAATCATATCCTCAAAGTGTATTTTTGCAAAATCATAAATGTGATATTAAGCTGGTTTATCCTTTAAAGGGTTATTATTCTGATGGTCTTTATGGCAAATGATCAACCTCACTCTGAAGACTATGTATAAAATGCTAAAATACTTTATATGACAAGAGTCTTATTTATTAAAATTTCCTCCCCAGTTCAGTGGGGTTCTTGGTGGATTCATGAACTAATCCACTCAAAATCAATTGCATATCCAAAACATAAAACCATATACAATAAGAGTGAGAATGGAGGGAAATATATACATATGCATATATTTTACACAAAAAATATCTTTGTAGTAGATATATGGTTCACCTGAACAGGTCTTGATTATTTGGTGTATTATTTGTAGGAGAGACAGAGCAGATTAAAAGATGTATTTAAAGTATCTTATCAGAGAGAGTTTCATCTTCATGGATAAAACTGGAAAAAAATTTTATTGTCTTTCGGATTACCATTAATGAAACAGAAGAGTGGCAGCATACAATAATGAGTGTCAGAAGCAGAGAAGTCACAGTAGCAGATTTCTGTGGGATTAAAGCTTTTCATTGTCTATATATAAAGAAAGTGATTTATTAAAAGAGTTGCTGAAGAACAAAAGGAAAAAAAGTCCATTCTTTTAAAATAGATTTTCTCTAGCTTCCCTAGGAACGTATTTATAGACCTGTACAATAAATAGGAAAGCTAAGCAAAGAATAACGTATGTGCACTTACAAAAAGAAAAGAAGTGCAAACAGAATCTGACCAGATGTTAAAAGAAGTAGAATTAATGTGCCTTTATGCATCAGATTTGCAAGAATGCAAATATTGCAGCTTTTGGTCAGCTGGTTCAGAGATTAATTTCAAGCAAGTAACTTCTTTTCTTAAGGAAATGGACTAATTAAAGACAGGTCATAAGTATGCAAACAGGGCTGACTCTGCCATAAAAGCAGAATGGTTTGCCAACTAGAGCAGCAAAATATTGAGGGCAGCAAAATTAATTGTGAACAGGGTTTGTGGGTCTGCAGATTTTTTCTGCATTATCTTAAATTGCAAGCCTTTTAGATTTGTATGCCATTGTATGGGTCAACCAGTAAACCAAGTGAATTTTATTTACATGGTGTTTTATAACTACATAAGTATATCTAAAACACTCTTAGTATTATCATAAAACATTATTATGAGCAATCAGGCTTTGTTTTAAAATGTATTGTTTCCTAACATACTGCAGATTTCTTTCACATTTTCCTGTATTTTTTGCCTGAAAGAAGAATCTTAAATATGAGATTTTCTTCCTTCTTCTTTAAAAGAATACCTCAGAAAAGAAATAGATAGATAGATAGATAGATAATAAGAAACCCAACTGTCTGACAAGATGATGATTTGAAACTATGAAACAGGTGTTTTGATAATTTCATCTTTGCATGCCTGTCTTCAAACATCCAAAAGGACTCAAAGTATCAGGACGTTCATTGACAATAGCTTGTGTTAATCCAAGTGCATTAGTTTACATCTTCCATTTACTGCTTAGTATTAAGAGTTTATTCTGCCACTCTTTGTAATTAATTTTGGTTTTAATGTACCTGAATAATTTGGTATCCTCAATAACCTTCCTTACTGTACTGCTAACTTATCCACCTTTCTAGAATGTTACATTGAACTTCAAACTGGCACATGCAGTGTGGTCTGAGTAGTGTAAGCCCTTATTTAAGATGCTGGACTTTGGTGTTTGAGTAGGAATCTCAGTGGAGGAAATACTGCACTGTTACATATCAGATCATCAGAAAGGAGCATAAAAGCAAAATTATATGGAATGATGCAATAAGGTATGACTTAAGGTACTAACTTCCAGATTTTTGTTGTCTAAACTGAGAATGGAATAGAAGGGCAAGATCAGATTAGAAATGCATTCCAGATCTATGCATATACAATACTGTGCTTTGGCCGTAGAAATATCACGCTTTCCTTGTAGTTAAAATATTTCATTTTAATCTGTTGTCATGAGTTGAAGACAAAATCCCAGCACTAACCCAGAATTTCCAAACTTTATTATTTTCTTGCAATTTACTTTTTATGTCTACTATCTTGATTTTTTCAGCTTTCATAATGGAAAGACTTTCTGTGATTTCTCATATGAGATGCTACTTTCCCTTCCTGTGTGTGGATGATGTCGGAATTCCATATGGACTAAGCCCAGTGACATATCTGAGGTAAACCAAAAAGCAAAAGTAGCAAATTCAAATCAATGAACTGGACTAGAAATGAAATAAATACTGTATTCCAAATTGATTGCTAGAAACGTTAAGATCACTACCAGCTCACACCACTATCCTTTTCTGTATCTGTTTATTGTCTAACTCAAGCTTTACATGATTTAGGCATACCCATTCTACAAAGCAATAGAAACTATCTTCAAAAGTGCTATTGTAGAGCTCTCCAGCAGTACTGAAAATCTTTGAAAAGAACCTATATGAAATGTGAAGGACAATAGCTCTAAGGACACTGAAACTAGAACTTCATCTGGTTACTGTCATAAAAGACAACAAAAATGTTTCTATTAGTACACTAACAACAAAAGGAGGGCTAAGGATAATACATCCTTTATGAGATGGGGGAAACATAGTGACAAAGGATGAGCAAAAATCTGAGGTACTTAATGCTTTCTTTGCCTCACTCTTTAATAGTAAGGCCAGTTGTTCTCCACGTACCCAGTGCCCAGAACTCGAAGACAGGGACAGGGAGCAGAATGAAACTCCCATAATCCAAGAGGAAATGGTTAGTGACCTGCTACATCACTTAGACACCCACAAGACTATGGGGCAGATGGGATCCACCCAAGAGTACTGAGGGAGCAGGCAGAAGTGCTCACAAAGCCACTTTCCATCATCTCTCAGCAGTCCTGGCTACCCAGGGAGTTCCCAGTTGAATGAAGGTTAGCAAATGTGACACCCATCTACAAGAAGGGCCAGAAAGACAATCTGGGTAACTAGAGGTCTGTCACTCTGACCCTTGTGCCAGAGAATGTTGTGGAGAAGGTCAGCTTGAGTGCCCTCATGTGGCACAAACAGGAAAACCAGGTAATCATGACCAGTCAGCATGGGTTTATGAAAGGCAGGTCCTGCTTGATAAGCCTGACCTCCTTTGACAAGGTGACCTGCTTAGTGGACAAGGGAAAGGCTGTGGACTACCTAGACTTTACTAAAGCTTTTGACACAGTTTCCCACAGCATTCTCCTGGAGAAACTGGCTGCTCATGGTTTGAACAAATTCTTTACTTGGTAAAAAACTGCCTGGATGGTGTAAGAGACCAATAGTAAAGGGTTTGTTAGCCTCAAACAACTCCAGAAGCTCTCAGAGGATGGAGTGGGGGCAGAACAGGCCCTGCAGAGGAAGGACACTGCCCCTAATCATTTCCTCTCTGGAGGCAGGCTACTCACCACTTCCTCTGCATCTTAAAACCCGATAATACCATAGCCTTGACATCAGAACGGTCTCCTCTGCATCTGCACCAAAAAAGTTGAAATGTAAGTGACTGAATGTGTGTGGGCTTCTGACCAAAAGGGACTCCCGCAAACCCTCAGACTCAATATTGGAATATTCTCGAACAAACAACTGCCCTTGCACATGTACGCTAATCACACTTCACCTAGGGGGACTGTCCTAGGAAAACTAGGCTTATAAAAGACAGTCAATCAGCTCCCCACATGGTGCCCCACTACCTTGGATCCACATTACAATGAAGAGCAAAACAACGCTGGAACCCAGGATGATGATATTTTTCTACTTCTCTGCCTTTCACTCTCTTTTTCTCTCTTTC
>NW_010258578.1:67760-72092 GCF_000690775.1 Eurypyga helias
TCACTGAGAGTTTTCATTAAGAGTTAACCCTTGCTCAGTAGATCATTAAAACCTGTTAGTTTCTTGCTGTGGATGCACCTTTATTTGTGCCTGGGAATCCTGAATTTGCCTGGGGGCCAAAGCCTAAACCCAAGGCTCATGGGTTTGGTCACTGACAGATGGCTGTGCCCAAAGGGTTGTAGTGAATGGAGTTAAATCCATTTTGTAACTGGTTACAAGTGGTGTTCACCAGGGCTCAGTACTGGCACCAGTTTGGTTTAGTATCTTTATCAATGACCTAGACAAGGGGATTCAGTGCACCCTCAGTAAGTTTGCAGCACTCCAAGTTGCCAAACTTCTAAGGATAAAATGGAGCAACATTAGTAGATTCCATGAGTTTTGCACAGAATGTTTTGCAGAACACTCCATAATGTTGGTCCTTTGATCGTCCAGATCAGACACGGTACTGGAACACATGTTTTCCTCCTTTCCACAAGGAACAAAACTATTTTTCCTTAGTGTTAAAAGTGGCAAAAGATGCAGGGCAGGAGACGAGTCTAAGACATATAAGGAAACAAGTCACAGACCCAAGATTGCAAAGCATTTCTATATCCCAAAGGTTAGACCCAGTCGTAGAAATCTTTCATCATTTTTACAGAAAAATCTTTCTGAATATGTGAGGTTCCTCTGTGATGGGTGCAACCCATTCCTCTGTGATGGGTGCGCATCACATCAATCCCTTGACCAGACTGACAGTGGTTTGGTGCTGGCTCCAGAGAAGGTAAAGGCCTGAGCCATAGCCAGGCTGTGAACTCCTCTAGTTTCAATCTGTTCTCTGAAAATCCGCAAAGGAGCAGAATGTCACAGTGAGCATCTGTGCATATGAGCTTGGAACACCAATCAGATCAGGCGATTAACACATGAATGGTGGCTTTTCAAAAACTCATTTATCAAGGAACAAAGTAAGTTGTGGGTACAAGGAGTCTTATGCATTCCTTTTCTATTGCATGGAATTTGACTGCGAGCCAGCCAGTTTCCCATAAATATGACACCCTAAGTGAGTTGCCTTTGAGCTCTCCTTGCTAGGCAGCATGGCTGCATGGTGGTGATCTCCACTTGAGCTGGGTCACCTCTCCAGGTTGCTCCTTGAGGTAGAGATACTTTTTACCAATGACAGTACTTTGGTACTCATGATTATTTCTATTGCATGGAATTTGACTGCGAGCCAGCCAGTTTCCCATAAATATGACACCCTAAGTGAGTTGCCTTTGAGCTCTCCTTGCTAGGCAGCATGGCTGCATGGTGGTGATCTCCACTTGAGCTGGGTCACCTCTCCAGGTTGCTCCTTGAGGTAGAGATACTTTTTACCAATGACAGTACTTTGGTACTCATGATTACACAAAAGGGTCTTCCTTATGCTTTTTGTCTGGTCTCTGTGAATCATTCTAACTTGAGTGTAACTCAATTTTCCTTTGTATGATTCCCTATGCAGTAATTAATAGAGTGAACCTTACCACTGACCTTTGTTAAGTCACACTTTCACAATGTCATATTAAAACCACTTTTGCTAATACCATTGACAGTCATTCTTCAAGAGATCACCCATTTGCAACATCTTCCTTTGTTGCAGCTGCACAGACTTCAAAACCAGGTTCAACCATTGGACAACTTTATCCAACTTGAAAACATAAATGATGGTTAACAAGAATGTGGTCAAATCTGCAGGCTCCAAACAATAAATAAACAATAAATTCTGTTTTAAACAGCAGAACAATGTGCAAGCCAAACCGAGCAAAGCTCTTAATCAGACTAAAATTAGAATTACTTTAAAAAAATCCAAACATATATAGTTAGAATGCAATTAGACCAAAGATGGCAACATCTGCTGCTTAGCTCCGTTTTCTTCTCTTTTCAGTTCTATCACATATGGTGTTACACAACAGTAATCTGGAGTGAGACACCTGGCTGGCACCTACCATTCTCTAAACTCAGCTCTGATAGGGCAACTGTCATTTCTGCTTTCTGCTGCCTCCTTTGCAGTTCACTGCAGAGTTCAGAAGAGGCTAGAGGAGCTGAAGTCCTGCTGCTTTACTGACGTTACTCCCTTACTAAAGGAGGATTTACACGTGATGGACCTTGACAATATACTACTCCACAGTGTTTGCATAGGCATTGTAAGTATTTTTTTACTCTGACTCAGATCATATCTCTACTGAGTCCTTCCTATAAGTGCTTGCATTTGCATCAGTGGCTGCATGAACTCATAGTATTCTCTGATCTTGATCCTCTTACTTATGTGTTCTATGCAGGAAAAAATTAGTACAGTATATCTAGATCCTGTAAAAGTTCTTTTTGTGCCTTTCCACTGATCTGGGTCATACGTGGAAAGTTCAGGGAGAATTTCATCTCTGATGGTGTTTTTTGCACGCTATAAAAGATTCTCAAGATTATCAAACGTAAACTGCCTTCAGGTGTCAGATGGAGGTATTGTGACTAGACTGAACTCACAACAACATGCAAGAACAGACCTGTCTATTGTGCAATTATGAAAAAATGTAAATGATGGGAAAGTGTTAGAAGGTGTGACTGGAAAGGGTCTGTGGGGCAGACTGATTAGTCTGTTCACAAACAGGTATTGGTCAACAAGATTTTTTTACCTCATGAGTATTCAGAGGAATGAAGTGCAGAAAATTTAGGCTTTTAGTAACTTCCCACATTAGCAGATGTCAGACAGAAGAACAGTCCTATAATTGGCAGACTAATTAATAATCTCATTTTACTGAAACATTTTATTTATTTTTGTAATTCACAGTGGTTACTTGGATTACAAAAATGTTTAAGGAAAACAATATTTCAGTTTTATATCATTGAGAGAGTGGTATGATGACCTGATGGTAATCAGCATTACACAGACAATATTATGTGAAGTTTATTAATGAACTTGAGATGAAAAAATATTTTTAAAATACTTCCAGTTAGTGATCGTTAGTTAAGAATGTGTCCTGATATGAGAGTAAGGAACAGGTTGGAGTAAGCATCTTAAGCTTAATTAATATTGAGAGAGGGTCAAAAATCTAAAATCATTCTCCACACCTGTCTCAAAGGAGCAAGTCTGAGCTGCCCTCTCTAAGTCATTTCACACATAACAACCACCTTAAATGCACCCTCTGTGTCTTCGTGTTCCTGTGGTTATATATATATATCAAATAATACCAACAACACTCACTTCAGTAAAACTGTTTGAATTGCCCCAGTGAAAATTCATGTGGATCACAACTGTCTGTGGTGGAATCCAGTTGTGTCCCATTTGATGTTACCTCTGTCGGTTCTTACTGGTACAATGGAAAGATAAGGGGAGAGAACTATGTACAATTTCTCCTTAATCATATCTTCCAACATAATAAGTTACATTTGGTTTGAATTTTACCATTATGCTACATCATTTTTTCAAACCTTATGTTCCTCTTTGTTTTCCTTTTTTTCTCTACTTCCTTTTTGTCCCTACCTACAGCACCTCAAGAATAAAATTTTCATAAATGCATAATTTGGAAGTGCCATCTACAAAAGGCAGTGGTTCAAGTACAGCAGAAATTTGAACATTGAGTTCCTTCTTTTACTTTTCAGTGGAAAAAAGAGATAGGAAGCAAAGGGAAATTCACACCAGGTTTACTATTTCCAAAATGTCTCCCTCTGATTTAACCATCTATAGAAATAATAGTATCCCTCTAGAAAGACTCGATAGGTTTTAAAGTGTCTTTCAAATCTTCTTGCTGTAGAAAAAAATGATGACATTACAAAGAGAATTTCCACACAGGAGAGCTTTGGTGCTGCTACTGTTCTTCTAATGACAGAATGAATTCATTTCATGAATTGCTTTAATCTGCCCTTTTTTTTTAATAAAAAATATGTTGATCTTTCTAACGGCTTTTTTTTTTTTTGTACATTTTCTCATTATTGTAACATCCATTCATTCACAATAGGTTGTCTTATTCATGTACTGAATTAAAGTGTGTGGTGGCATAATTCCTATATACAAATAAAATACCAGTTTTTACTAAAGTTTAGATCTTTCAGATAGAATGAGTGCTTCAATGAATAAATGTCATAATTCAGGATGGATTCGTATTACCACAGTTTCCTCCTTTTCTTCTTTGATAACCATAAATAGCTCTATGTACATTAAAAAAAAAAAAAGTCTAGTATGATCTATGTTCAAAACATGAAGAGATACATCAGCAGCAATATTTTTTCCTTATACCCTTCACACAGTACACCAAAACCCAGATTTTTCTCTGTGCAATTTGGATGAAAAAGTCACTAGAAAGAAATGGGAATCTCAGATTAATCATCTCA
>NW_010258578.1:72123-90542 GCF_000690775.1 Eurypyga helias
AAAACAAACTTGTGAAACAAAGAATCTTAGATGACCTTTGTTAAAAATAGCTTATTTGCAATTTTTTAAGTCTCCAGCTTAACAGCATGTAATAAAACATATCCAATTGTATTTGCCTATGTAGACAGGTGTGATGAGGTTTGACTTCTCAATTCACAAATGCAGTGGACAGAAATTTGAGAAGACATGGAAGTGACTGTAAGACGAAAGAATGAGAGCAGAGATCCTGACAAATACCTGAGGTCTCTTATCTATTTCTGCTTTACTCAACACTTTTCTTTCTTTAGTTTTAGGTACCTGTTTGTATATATGTGAAAGAGAGCTATCTTTAGGCAGAAACATTTAAAAAAGTATACAAAATGGCAAAATAATTGTTTATATTAAAACCTGTAACAACCCATCAAAACATTAAAATTCATTTTTACTTTGAATAGATACACTTCAGATAAATCTATGAAGCATTATGTATGTTGACATTTTTCTCTGCCAAACAGTTATTTCTTCACTGACTTATTAGAAACATCATCTGTACTTGCTTTTGGTAATAAATAAATAAGTACCTATTGCTTCTGTTAATGCACTGTAGTACCAGGACTCAAATTTTTTTTTGACAACTCCTGTTTTAGCAATATTTTTCTCCCTCCCTTTCTTTCTTTCTCTGGCCTCCCTGAAATCCTTAGATACCTTAAATCTCTACATCCCTAACTTATAACCTTGAAGATAATAACGTATTGATAACGTACTGATATTAATAACGTAACCTTCTCCCCTCCCCATTAAAAAGAAAGAACCACCACATATTATACACCTACAGAAAACTGTTCAGTCATACCCTTTCCCAGATCCTGAAGGAACCCAGCCACACACATCCACACAGACCTATGAACTCTGGATTTCAGCAAGGACTCCTTCCCTGCCCATGCTCATTCCCCATCTCAGAAGAGCCAGGTCGGAGGTGTCTCCATTCCCCGACATGGCCCCATCCATCCCCCAGTCTGCCGATGACCTGCTCATCCGCCCTGCCCTAAACTAGACAACGGGGTTCTTCGCACCATTTCAAAGACGTGGCTCAGGCAGCCACCCTGATGTGCCACCCTCGCAGAGCCCAGCTTGTTTTGCAGCAGGAAGGGAATGTCTGATGAGGTGGTAGATGTCTTCCCAACATTTTCTGTGCATGCAACCCACAGCAGCCTGCTTCTCTAGTCCCCTTTTCTCTGTCCCCTGTGGACTTCAAGAAAATGTCTTCTGGACTGTCAAAGAAGCAGAAACTTTCAGAGAGATTGGACACGTGCTAAACAGGATGAAAAGTGGGCAGGGAGATGACAAAGGCTTTGCCTGATTTTCTTTTACTGTCTTAAGATACGTTCTGCATTTCCCAGAGGACACAAATTTAGTCTGGAAACTGCTGTGTAATTGTAAGTCTGTCACTTTCTACAGGTCAGTGACACATTACTCGGATAAAAAATTTCCAAACCAATAGCTTTTTCAAAGGAATTGTAAACAAGGGTTGGGGGAAAATTATGAGACCTGGTAGATATATTACTTTTTAAAAAGAGGGATTTTAATGAAACAGGAAACATTCCAAACCTGCTCATGTCATAACCTTACTATTATGCATACCATCACAGCAAAGTGACAGCTGTTTTGTCAGTATTTCTATTTAATACACTTTCTAATGTTTCTGTTAAAAGATATTTTAACAAAATTGCTGCAGAATGAACTTATGATACCATTCTGTATTCTGACCAAAATTGCTAGCTAAGGTTTGGGGGCATGTAGATGAAAAATATTTAAAATGGCTGTTTCTCGAAAGGAAGAATCAAAAGTAAAATAAAAAAAAAAAAAAGAAAAAGTTTTCTTCTACTCACAGCTCCATTTCCTATTAGGAAACAGCTCTGTCTCTATCTGGCTTAAACCCCTTCTTTGCCTTTTTCCTAGTATGTTCCCAATGATTGCTCATGTTTTACCTGGTGCCCTTTGCTCTCCTCAGTTTCAATCTACTGTACAGTTTGCAGTTCCACAAACTACACCCAAAAGAAATGGTGAAACAGTTTTGCCCACATGTTCTTGCTGGTACTTCAAGACAGCTTTACTTCAAACCAGAGCCTTCAGTGCTTTCATCTAGTTGGTAGGTGAAGGAGGTTAATTAATGTTTATTAGGTTTAAATGGAGTTTTGGCACTTTAGGCAGGGTTTCACTGAAAAACACCACTTCATTGTACCCACAGATTTCTCAGTTTTGACAGCCTGTTCATGAGCTGGCCAGAAAGTTAATGTGATAACTGGGCTTCCTCCTTTGTAGCTTGAGGATGGGCTTTCTGGGACGTCACAGCTCCCAGAGAAGTCACATAGTCCACTAGAGATCCCTTCACTTTCAGAACCTCAATATAATTGAAGGCTTATCTGATTCAGAGCCCCGACATTGCGCACTTAGCAAAGCTGCTCAAGAACTGTGGGCCTCAGAGATGCCATAGTTGCTTCATACAACTATCTTATAGAACTGCTCCCTTTCCTACTCCCTTATTCACTTCTCTCTGACTATCAGAAAGGTTTCATGCAGTCTAATAGCATATCCTTCAAATAAAAGCAGGTTGTCCCAGATGTTACCACTGCAGATGCTGGTGTAAATCCAAATATAGATACCTTTTATGCGCACTCCTGTGCTAGCAAAGATTAGGTTTTGAACTCTCTCTAACAAAGATAATTCATTTGTGCCTTTGAACATTTTTGTTTCTAAATCCTTGCCATATTGCCTAATTCTAATTCTTCTGTGGACATGCATGTTGCACTTCTGCCACCCAGCTTTGATTGCAATTTTTCTTATCATTTGCCAAGTACAGCTCTGATTTCTGCATACAACCTTGCTTGGTCAGGACATTCAAGACTTTTATTATTTCCATTTCAAAGCACCTTCAGCAAAGTAGCAGCAGCAGCAGCAATTCATCTCTTCACAGGATGCCATCTCTGTCTGTAATGACTGTTTCATCAATGTCCAGGACAGAACATCTATAACCCTGATCAGTGTTTTTATTTCCTTCTTCCTTCACTTTCTTTTGATCTTGAATTTTCACTTCCCACCTGAATTCTTACTGAAGATATGGTTTTATGCTAAATGTCTTTGGTAAGCTACAGAAGCGTGCTTGTTTTAATTTGCCTTTCAATCATATGGGAAAGTTACATATTATGATTTTTGGTACCAGTATGATTAATTTTATCTGCTAGATGACCCAACCAATGTTACTGGCTTTAGAATATTTCCCTGGGAAGGTATGAACATTAGCATCTCAAGCTGACAATACCACTAACCAAATACAAGAAAAAAATGACAAGTTCACTAAATATATCTTTTTTTTTTCCTTTTAGTATCTTGATCACTGTTCTTGTAATGCACTTCATAAAAATATTTTCATATTCTGTTGATCTTGTGGTATTGTATTTATATGAAGTTGTGATTGCACACATTAATTTTCAGAGTTTTTACTAATATATATTTATACATAATATTTCTAATTTAATCAAGACATGTTTTTCATAATATACACATACACTAGAATAGTATTTAAATGCTATCATCAATTTGTAATTACTGGGAGAAAAAATGAATTTGTTGGTTCTGTCTTTGCAAAAGTGATATAACATTTGAGATTTTAAAAGGTGCTCCATTGAATATTGATATCTAAAATGAAAGTACAATGACAGTGAACATATCCTATGATATAGTGAACACGGTAGCAAGGATTAGATAAACAACCTGTCCTTTATAGTCTAAATCACTAGTACAGAAAGTTACTTTTTCAGGTTCTTGAGTTTAATGTTGTTAACACATAGATGACTATATCATAACAGTGTCAAGGGTTAATTGCATGCTTATTCTCTTTCCAGAAACATAACTGTTTGATTTTAGGGGGCCTAGGGGAATAGATATTGAATTTCTTAAGTTTGTAAGGATTTACAAGGTGCTTCATATAGAAGACTGACAAAACCAGGTTTACAGAAACACAACGTGAGGGTTTCAATCTCGTGAGGATACAGAAAACTCAAAACATATTCACACAGGTTTGTTCAGGGCAGCTTTTTTGATGCTAAAGGCCCTACTTACAAGCCACTTTCCTCTCCAAATTGTCAGGCCTGCATTTGCAGATGTCACCTTGTAAGAATACCACAGTGTAGAATTCTTATGGGATAATTAATCAACATATTTCAATGTAATTAGTCATTGCAATATGACATATTAATGTATATTTATAATTGAAGTACTTGAACTACTGTCAGGTCAATGTGTGTCATCTACTATTTTTCAAACCATTCATAAGTTTCAAAAATGACCGTAGAACAATTTTACTGCATAGCAGCAAAATTCTGATAATCAAGAAAAAACTCTGGTAAGATCAAAAATGAAAAGTATAATATAATGTGCCTTTTCAGGCTTTAAAACTATTCAGATTCAGTTATAACTATTCATTGTCACTAATTTAATTGAAGTTCCAAAGGAAAACATAACCAGGCATTTGTCGCAGTCCTTGCTGAGGAGTATAAAACAGTTAAGTAAAGAATCAATGTACAGTATTTTAACACAATCAATGAAGAAGTCACTAATAAAATGTCAGCATTTACCAACAATTTTCACAGTTACCAAAGATACTTCAGTTATTTGTCATTCTAAATAATAATAAAAAAAGACATGTCTTATAACTGTTAGTAAATATTGACATCTTTATTGATGGCTATGGATAAAATCTTGCCCATCTGAAGGTCAATAGAAATTACTTTTGTTATGTTCAGTGAGGCCAGATTTTCACTCCATGTATGTGACATTTCACATAACAGACAAAACAAATTACTTGAGACTATAAAGTCCAAAACCTGAAAAGTTTTTTTCTGTGATGAATGAGCCATATAATAGATGAAATAGAAAAATGATGACTAAAGAAATCATCAGTTTTCATGTAGTATAACTACAAGGGAAGATTACTAAGATGTGGGTGGTGAGATTTCCCCATTAAACAATCACCTGGCAAATAAGAACCCCAAACCCCATTTAATGATTCTGTAAACTATAGAAATCTTACTAGAATCAGTTGCTTGGGAATCTTTAAAGGAAAGTTACAGACGTAATTCTGTGGAATTATATATCTTGATCACAGTGTTATTTCTATGTATGTTCTTGTTCTGTAGAGAAAATATATTTCACTCTATTTTTTAACGTTATTAACATAAATTATAGTCTGAATGAGGTTAAGTCACGGAATGGGTCATAAAAAAACACTTTTTATTAAGATGTCTTTTTTATACATATATTTTCTTTCTTGATTATTTTCTTCTATTCAGAATTGTGTTGCTGAAATATAATTTCACTCAATTTTTATGAAAAGAAATATTGCTACTGTAATCTGTCTCTTCTAAAGAAAAAAAAAATTTGCATAATTTCCATATAACTCTCACTCGAACTTGGGGACTTGTATTACACATTTGGCAGCAGAGCTGTAACAGATGCCATCTGTAAGGTCTTGAACCTCAAATTTTGGAGTTTATGGCTTTCCAAAACAATAAAACGTTTGGTTTGTCACTACAGTTTCATACAGAGACTCTTTTTAGTGAGTTTTGCAAGCAATAAACTGGATACTCTTTTTTATTCTGACATTTATCATCTTCATGTAAATTCTTTGCAATCTGTTCTTAAATAGTTCTCTGCTGTATATTTGAATCCATTTCAATTTTGTATTGATCTTTTTGTACATTTATTCCCAAGAACAATATTGAAACTCATGCTGGAACCTCACGTTACAGGGCATAATAAAGGTTTGAAAGGCCTGAGATCTCCTATCAGTTCTTTGATTTTAAGTGTGTATTTTACTAACCTGCATTCTAGTGTGTTTCCTATTTCATGTGAACTTTGGAGATAGGCCACTGCACTAATTGAAATTGTAGTTTTACCATCTGGGCCTGATTTGTTCAGAAGTATAGGCAAAATTAAACTGTTAAGAGTGTGAGAGACAAGCTTGAAGGTTAATCTGTGCCAAGCAGTAGAGCTTTGTCAAAAAGCTCACCAGTTGGGGCTGTCACTTCCCTACATGTTGATTCCTGTGTACCTTTGTAGTCTCAAAGTCATTCAGAGAGGTAGGAATTTACACAAGGCTAAAATGCTTCTTCCAGGACTCCTTCCCCCCGTCTCTAGTTGGCTGTATTCAAAATAGGTATCAAGTGTGTGTCAGGTCTTATTCTGAAGTCCTCCTCTCTTACGAAATTATTTTTAAAGCTCAAGCTGCTTATTACTCAAATACTTAATGTGCCTTTGTACATCTCAGATTACAATTCCATAACTCATTAAATACTTCATTAGAAACTTGTAAATCTGGCATTCAGTTTTTATGTTGTAAAGGCTGTACTTCAGGACACAAAGTACTCTGTCGTGTCTCCCAAGTAACGGTAAGATCCCTCTATGTTTCACTGGAACAGCTCAGCAAGCAGATGGTGGGTCCTTACCAAGTCAGTAACGAAACACTCACTGACTTCAGTGGTGCAAGTAATATACTAAACAAACCTTTAAAGTCTATACATCCCTTTTAAGGTTCTGCATCATATGCAAACAATGCTTTCAGTTTTGTAACGTATTTCAGGATCCACAGATGTCCAATACAGACTGAATAACTGAAGTGTATTCTGATATCCAAGAGGCTGCATTTAGAACTACACAGCTGGTGAAACTTCTTTATATTTGTAATTTTCAGAAGTGACAAACATTTCCTATGCAGAATAATACTTACATAATGTTTATCACTGTGTACTAGGTCATTCTTAAATCCTTTTAAGTCTGTGTCTAAGAGAAGTACAGGTACATTTTTCTAAACAAATAGCATGCTTTCTTTCAGGGTTTTTGGAAGTACTGTGTTACCATAGTGCTTTTATTTTCCCTTTCAAAAAATTCCTTTAAATGAAAAATATCTACCTGAAATCTGGCAAGACAGGTTTAATATCAGAATTCACTCTCAAGGGAATAGATCCAGTAGAGAGAGCATCATAGCCAGTGTCTTGGTAGAAAGTGTAGCTTCTTGAGCAATATTAAGAAAACCACTACTACTCAAATCATAGTTTATTTGATCTTGGCCTGTTATTCATCATGTTTTTCTGCTGTTTCAGCGCCTACCCTCAAACATATTGTAAACAGGGCTTGAATGAATTGGATATATTTGCTTGAAGAGATGTTTTGCCAGTTTTTGCCAGTTCATTTTGACATACAAGCTGGGTCAAAATGGTTTGGCTTTCAAATAAGGGCTGAAGTATCCACAGATTCTCCAAACCACATCCAACAAAAAACAACAGCTGCTGAGTTTATCTACTAAACCATGGAACAAGTGGCAATTAAACCACCAAATTCTAGCTGTTCAGCTGGAAAGTTAATGCACCAAAACTGTGTTAGTATCTAAGCAAGAGAGAATTATTCTGGAAAGGACATTGATAACTTTGCCATGTTAAGTTTTTTGAAAGTAAGGAAAATCACAAGGGGCTTCATATTTCAACAAGCATGCTTTTACAAATAGGAAAAACTGGTTGTCCATGGCTCTGCATATTTTCAGATACATTACCCCTTCTATTATTCTAAATCTCTAGTATTTTAAAAAGAACTCAGCATTAATATTCTCAGCCAGAATTTCCTTGGAATTCATCTCCCATTTTTAGCATCAGAATAAGCAGTTTGTTTTTAGAAGACTTCAGCCGATTGAATATCCAGCAATTTTGAAAAATCAGACCATAAAAAACTAGCCTATAATAGCATTTAATAATTTAAAAATATTTTCCCAGAGGATGACTCCAAGTAATTGGAAATCTGTCCCAACCATTTCAGAAGCCACTTATAAATACCAGATTTCTCACTACAAGCAATGTGGGGGGACATACAGTTCAGACAGCTGACCCAAACTGACTGCAGGGATATTTAATTCCATAGTATGGCATGCTCAGTACATAGGTGGGGAGTGGATCTGGGAACCATTACTCTTACACTTTCACTTGTACTCTTTGGTACTCTGTAACACTCTTGCTAACTCCTTTGTTAGCTGCTTTGGTAACACCTGTGCTGGTTTGTTCGTTCATGAGTTGGTGGGTCTTTTTAGTTTTCCCAGTCATGCTGGTGGTGTCAGGGTTCACTCAGACTCTGCTGTGATAGGTCTCGGGCTGCAATCGCTCTCGAGCTGTGGCTCTCGGGCTGTGATCACTCTCAGGCTGCAGCTCTCAGGCTCTCTGGCTCTGACTCTAAATTCTTGGCACCTGGCTGTGCATTGGTCAGTGAGTGGTGAGCAACTTCATCATAACTGTATCGTATGTTTTATTTTCTATTATTTTAATTATTTATTAGTAGTAGTATTTATAGATATTAGTTTAGATTCAATTAGCAAATAGTTCTTATCTCAATTTTATGAGCTTCCTTGTCTTTTTTCTCCAATTCTTCCCCTCCACTGGAGGAGGGGAGGAGGGATCTGAGAGAGCAGCTTCATGGTGTTTTGCTAGCTGGAGTTAAACAATGACAGGCTGACAATGAAAAGCCTAGACAAGCAAGATGTTTAGCTAACTATTTTCTTTAGTAGCTGGAGAAAAAAAGATTGGAAATAAAGATCTCAGAAGTTGGCCATATAGCTACTGAAGATGAGATTCATATCATTTCACTTTGTCTGCCTTAAAGATACCTTTCTAGATCTAGCTATAGGTGGTGAAGGAAGACCCACCATAGAGGAAGTGCCTGACACAGCTGGATAGCATAACCCACTCCTGAAAATATTTATTTCCCTGTCTTGATGATAGAAGGATCCTAGGCTTTGAACCTATATTATATAATTAATTTTTGGATGAATGAGGCCAGAGAAAATAAATTGTATACGGTGGTAGACAGGTTGCCCCTTTCTGTGCTTTGTTTTCATTGAATGTTCACAAAAGTGTCATGAAGTCTAGTGAATTAATATTTTAAAATTACTTAAGATTCTTACATGAAAATTGTTAATTCTATTATTATTACACAACTGTTCAAAAGTATTAGCATTATTACACTAAATTTATATTAGTGTAACACTTTGTATCCCATATTACACAAAGACAAACAGATCTGAGTTGCCTGGAGAGAGTCACTAGGTTGGGGGTACTGTAATGTGTGATAATGGACAGAGTTAAAAGTCAAACACCTGACAGCATTCTGCAGACATGTTTGTCCTCTGTAAAGTGAGATGGCTACTGACCTTTCTATAACACTGTTATATTCATACTACAGTCTTCCATAGGAACCAGTTGCATGCATATGAGCATTAATGTGGTGCTATTTGTGCTGTTCTCTTTTCCTAATCTTCATTCGACAAATTCTGAGTCCTCCCATTATTTTTTTTTCCCCCAAAGCTCATACAGAATGAGATGATTATGGAGATTGGGGTATTTGAGTGGAATAAATTCTAGTGGTGGTTAACACAGAATAATGTGGAAGGATAAGGGAAACTCTCTACTTTTATATTCAATTTCTGTACTGACCTAAAACATCCTTGTATCTGCTTCTCCTTAGATTCACCGTGCTTTGAAAACATTACTCTCACACCACTCCAACACCTTCGCAGCCATAACTTAAAACACTAAAAATTAAATGGAAGATGAAAACAGTGAGAAAATGAGTTTTCATTGTATACATTCCCATTCCTTAGGGAAAATCTTAGCTAAGTCTTATCAAGAAATCACATCCTTTTCTTAAAATGGAGAACCTTTCTATGCAAAAGAGTCATTCTGCCAGAGGGAGATGTGCAATATTATACAACCTTTAGCTTCACTTTCTATGGTCAGCTGAAACTAAAAATTGCAAAAAGATGAAGTGCTCCATTAAATCCCTGTTTTATTGTATAAGTGCCCTTAAGAATTTGTACGACTATACAATAGCACTATATCAGGCTAGAGTTAAGCCTTACAACAGGCGTTAAACCACAGCATTACAGTGACCAGATGTAAGCCTTATTTAAACCGGATTTTAGACTGAAATATTTATGAACTGATTTAAATACTAATGAACAGACACTCCTACAGCTGTCACAGTAGCAGAATGATAAACATGTTACATAGAAATCTCTATGTCATATAGTTGGCCATTTTTCAATAGTCATGGACACATGTTTCTTAATAATACAGGCAGAAGATGGGCAATGAATTACACAATGGAATGCCAGTTAAAACTACTGGAAAAGTTTTGTTCATTTTTTCCCAATGACCTGATTTGCTCCCTGAGTATTTTTCAACTGCCTCCTGATTCCTCAACCTGTTTTTCAGACTCTTTCAGAAATTCACAGTTCCATCTGTGGAGGTGTCAATACTGTCAATAGGACTTATTGCTAGTTTTGGTCAAGGCTGCAGTTTCATTATCCACACTGCATAAAGGTTAGTTTACTCACAATGTCTGCTAGGACTTCATCCCTCCAAGAGGAAACTGACACAGTGGCCAGGAGATTTGTCTACCAGTTGCTAACATCAACTGTTACTACTTCCAAGAGAGACGGTCCTCCAAAACCCCAGAAAATCTTGCACCTCGCCCCTCATAACCCTTCGTAGTGTGCCCCACTATGCTCTATACATATCTGAGATGCCACCCTAAAAGCATTTCCCTGGCACACCTCAATACTGCCTTACTGGTTTTGCGGGCACTTAGTTCTAAGAAACTTCAAGACACAGTAATTTTGCCTCAGGGTCACAGAGAAGTCACCTGGGACAGCAAATAATCTTGTCTACTTTTTATAAAGTTTTCAGGGAGACAGTTTACACTACAAAGTGTTACGAAATGAGTCAGCCTTCCCCAGTTTTCTCTTAGGTGCAGTGCACAAAACCAATACTGACATAGCAGTAGACCTGCAAGAGCAGCAGAAAGTCTAGTACAACTGATCCAGCAGATCTACTGTAAATCTCATCTTTGATTATGTTCCACTCTGGTAGGAGTAGGTCAATAAAGCCAGATCTCCTCTTTGTCCTTTACTGGTTTTACCCTTAATCTTATTACTCTAAGTAAATTTGAAAGTGGGGATTTTTTTCAGTTGCAAAAGTAAGTAAGTACATAAAATGTAACATAAAGGATAGCCTCTATGTGAAAAATTATTTAGGGAAAAATTTCAATTAAACTTACCATCTTTTTCTACTGTCATCTTTTGAACATTTCCAAGCTTCTAATTTAAGATCACAATTACTGAATTATAAAATTGGTTTTTTTTTCTTTCAAAATTATTGAATATAATTAAGGAATCAGCTAAACATTACAGCTGTTTTTAAGCATTTCTTCAATTCTACGATGCATCCTAGTAACAGAAACTAATGAATTGTAAAAATAGCAAGGTAAGCAAAAAGTTTACAAAACATATGCATGATCTGTCAAAAGTGCTAGCAGACTAATTTAAAAATTTTAACTCACACCTGGTGTCAATGACAATATACTTAAGATTCTGAATAATTTATTTGTCATGTCCAAATCATTTCCATCATAAAAATAGCTACTTTATTAAATAATGAATATATGTAGTTAAGAACATCATCATGAGGATAATTATTAGTGATAGATATACTGGATATATACTGTTAAGGAACCCAAGTGCCTTCCTAAGAGGAAGGTAATATCCTTGCTTAAAGAAGGGCATAAAAATGTTTTAATTACTGGATTTGAAATATTGAGCAAGGTATTTTTATATTGATTGTCACAGAGGTTTTGAAATATATTTTCATAGTGCACAGCACTGCACACAGACTGTGTGGAGGTTGAGAGCAGTGTGACCTTTGATCAGATGTGGTATTAATGTAAAAATCTCCAACAGGGAGGTTTGTCTTCCACACTCTCTCACTTACTAGTTTTACGAAATTAATTAATTTTATATCTTATAGAAGAGAGTGGCCTATGATCAATAAAGCTGGTTTGATCTTAATTATTGATCCTTAATCATTAATATAGAGTTTTCCATGTTCCTGTTAACTCTGCTAGAAATCTTGGAATAAGTATGACATACCTTAAAATTCTGCTAACCTCATAGATTGCATCAGTATCCTGAAAACACACTTTGTTTAGACTTTGTGGAAATGCTGCATTCTCTTGTCTCTCCAGTATGTGGAATGAAATCACTCTTCTCATGCTCTAGTTTTGCCTTTAGCAGTTTTTTTATCAGTTGGTAAGCAAATGCATCTTTGTGCAAAATCCAAATGTCCATATGCAAAAATATTTTAATGCCACCATGTAACCATTTGCATGGTTGCAAAATGTATGTGGAATAATGTTTAACATTATTTTGGCTACTCCATTTACATGTGAATGAGAATGGAAAGAACTAAGCAGTTGAAATACAGCACCAGATTGAGAAACTCATGGATATAGAAATAGGTCCTTTTATAAATCTCAGTTTTATAAATGAGGTTTATTCAATCTTTCTGATACCTGCATATTTAATGGGTTCTTCATAATTTCATATTAACTACTTTGATCTCATGAAGCGTTCTGGTAACCCATTTCGAATCAAAGCTGAATGCAGATTACTTTGAGCAAGTCAGTCACCATCTCCTCAACTAACAGCTGGCATAAAAATAAACATAGTGCTGCGAAAGACCTGTTTGAATTTCTGTTATTTTTAGGAATAATCGTAATGATCCCTTAATCACTACTGTAGAGGAAGGGGATAGAGTACTGCGTACCTGTGTGAAATGGGTCTAGCTCAACAACAAAGATGAAAGGATAGATCAAAAAGCTGAAGGAATATGGTAAGGAGGAACCAGACTTTATGAATGGAAGAGTTTGAAGGATGTAAGAGAAGGACTGAAGGTAGGGAAAAGAAAAATAGAGGTAACTACTGAAAAACTAATCAAGAAGACACTGAAGAAGTATGTAACAGTTGTTAAGACCTGCCCTCCATCACCCAATTTATCCCAGAATAGGTGTCAAGCTCACGTATATGTGGTTGTGGTACGGTAAGAGAGACTTCAAGGAGTTTTCAACAGAGGACTTCACCACTGAAGCAGGGTCTTGATGCTCATGGCAGAACTATCAGTCTGTCTTACATTTTATTGCTATACTCAGCCTCATGGCAGCCAGTCAACAGCTGGCTGAGCATAAAGCTGAATTGCAGGTACAATCCTTTCTAAGATCAGACACAATCTGTCACACTGGATTCATATCACCATCAGGCGGTGGAATTGCTTTGTCATTGGATGTAGAATGGCCAGCATCTGGCCTCTTTTTTTCATAGCAGAAATGGCTGGTTTTAGTAATGTGAGACCTATGGAGATGTTCAGACAACCAGACAAATGTGTCAAGTTTTCCATTAACAAATCTGTATTAGCCACTGCTTGCGAGAAGACACGATGGGCTACACGTTAGTTGGCTCCCTTCCATCTGGTTGTCACCTAAGTTGTCCAAACATCTCTCACTGCTTTCCACAGAAATATTGCACCAAGCTGTGCTGAAATCATCAAAGTACACACACAGTGTCCACTAGAGAGGTCCATAATTGTGACAGGTTTAAGGGGCATGTAAGTTATTGACAGTTATGAATGTACAATTTATATAGAGCAGCATCAACCCTGTGGCTTTTTGAAAGAATGAGATATGTTCTGAAAATCTATTCATTTCCTTGTGAGACATGCTGTCACCTAATTCTGATTCTGTGATAGATGGCTGTCAAGGCAATTCAGTGGAAATGGATCTTGTAAAGGAACTGTCAAGATTGTAAGGCCATCTGCAGCTACACTGTTAGTATCACCTCCATTTCCAGATGCAAAACCATTTTCACCTATTCATACTTATTAATGTGAATCCCAAATCCTCTTTATTACCTTTTTTACATATCTTTCCCTCCTGTTTCAAACATATTACTCTGGTGTTCTATCTTTTCTCTCTAAATTTATTCTGCTTCTATAACTATATGTCACAGCTTGGCCATTGCAACACTCCATCTCTTAAGTGTTGATATGCCCTATAATCAAGTCTTACTGTGCCATTTCACTACCGTACACACACACCCTCTCCCAGCTTTTTGACATATGCTTAATTGTTATTTTCTGTAGGGACTATGGGCAAATTTCAGATTTAGCAGATGCTCCTTATCCAGTGGCAAAGACCCTGACAGGTGAAAACTCACATTCCAAAACAAAACATATTGCATTGAAGCAAGAAATTCTGTTGGTCGGGCACTTCATATTTGGCCATGTTGACTATTGTATGAGAAATATGTAAAACTGTCATAAGCATGTACAAGATTGTCTCCAGGTCATTGGGGGATAGATCTTTATCCTTCACCAAGTTACTAGAACTGCTTTAGAATCAGATTGCAGGGATACCACGTGCTGACGTAACGGAAAGCAGAATGTCAAAACACAGCCATCTTATCCTTTGCTGTAGCTCAAACTATTTCAATCCAATATAACTAAAAGAAGCCTTGTCCCATAAGCAGTTACACATTTATTATCAAATTCTGAGAGTATCAAAATCTTGGTTTATTTGTATTTCCAGACTTGAATTCATTGAAAAAGTATCTTAAAAAAATAATTGCTTTGTTTCTCTTCTGTTTTTCTATAAGTATAACTAGAGCTTAGAAAAGAAATTTTCTAAGTACTGCACTATTATAGAATGGAAGCATTGTAAATTCACCTGTTATAATTCAAACTAAATATTTTATATTTTTTTATCAGTGTCACACTACATTTCTCACATTATAACTTTTGATATTTTTGAATGATGCATACACCAAAGCAAATCTGTGTTGGATATAGATGAAATAATTTTCATAATTTTATGTCAATATGCTTAAGGGCAAATGTCTTTTCTCATCTTTTTTCAATTCCTAAATGCTAGTTCTTAAGAAATATTATTTAAATCAACTTCTTATTTTGTTATTCCACTATTTGTTAACTCCCTGTATTTAACACAAATTTAAACCAGTGCACAAGCAGATCTGACAGTATCTAACCTCATTCCAACTGAATTCAGTTATGCTTTTGTCCTACACATCAGAACAAGTAGAACAACTGCTACTGCAGCTTCTTTAGCATCATCATTTGTGTGAGTTAGCATAACGCTGATTGTAGAATCAGCTCCATCAAAGAAAAAATACTGAATACCTCACTGTTTTCCAGCCACTTGGTAAGGTGTCTCACCCATGAGTGCAAAAGACAGTCTCTGAGACAGATTCATAATTTATTAAATGGACCTTATTAGGAATATCTGGTGAAAGGGAGCAATATGTTACTGATTCGGTTTTCAGGATTAAGATTTCAAAGATTATTGCAGTGCTGAGATGTATATCGATCACTTGATTTTTTTTTTCATTTAAAATGTATTCCTTGGCATCTTGAAATAATTTGTTCACTGAATGAATATATCTCAAATATTCATGAATATATATGGCCTTTGGAAATATGTCAAAACTATTTAATTTTTTTTTCCACTTTATTCATTTACTACAAACTGCTCTGCAATGTCATTGGAAATCTCATGATCACCAAAAATGACAGGTCATAATCCTTGAGTCTGGTTGAATTATATTCAGCAAAGGAGTAGAAGGTTGAAAGAGGCAAAGATAGTTCAGCACAAATACCAGAACTTTCTAGGTCCTCAAAGATACCAAGGAGTCTGCCATTCTTGCACAAAGCAGGAGAACCCCTGAAGCTTCTCTGGTTATAGAAATATGTAAATATTTGTTCCTGAGAATGTACAGTGAATGTCATGCTTCAGACACATATGGCCTCTTTACTAGGGACTATGAGGCATCGGTAGTGTGCAGCCCATTGAGGATGCCAGCAGAGACTCCATTACAGCAGAGATTCCATTTCTGGTCCTTTTGGGTTGGATTTTGATCCTTTTACAGCAGTGCAAAAGAATCTTATCAGGATTAAAGACCTGCCTCATTCACTTTAGCGTGTCTTTATAGATTACCACATTTCATCCTTCCCAAGCTAGTACAGGTGCCTAGGGCAGAAACTACATCTTTCTGCTCCATTATGTCATTTTCCTGTGCTTTCAGCTGTTCTGTGGTGTTGATATTGATTGCTCCCCCTGCCTGCTAATACTCTTTTTCTAGTTCTCTTAAATGACTTTTTCTGTACACTAGCTGGTTTCCATTGATGGCTTCATTGAGAGTGGGTATCCTATTGCTGAAGCAACCATCCCAAATGCTTCCTTTCTGTTGTAGACATGGTGGTGGTATTTGTAAAATTCTTCATTAGTGACTGGTATTTTTTATATGTTACTCAAGAAATTCTATTTGTGCTTCAACCTGTGGTTGTCTCCCTTTCTCCTGAAACAGAAAACTTGCAAGCAGTGCGCATCTCATGTATAAGCAATGCCATAACATTTAAGGCATGTAATTAATTTTTACTTAGTGCTGGCTTTTATTCCTACATATCACTTTCCTAATACTAACATCACTTCATTCTTAACTCCTCTGGCTAGCACACTGAAGAACAGGTAGGTAACTATTTTGTTTTCTCTATATTTTTTCCTCCCAGTGGGATTTTGGTCCTTAATCTGTGAGGTGCAAGATTTCTTTCAGCTTAACTGATTTAGAGCTTGCTTGGTCTGTTACTCTTGTCAGATTGTCTTTGTTTAAAACTTTGCAGGGATGTCACTTACTGGCATAATGTCCTCTAGGCACTTGTCTCAGTCTTTGCCCTTCCTTTTTTTCCTCTCTTTCTTCCTTTTTCTTTAAAAGCCCATACACATCTTGATTAATTACTCCGATGGTTCATGATAACAGTCCTATTGAAGCTTTCTTTGAAACAATCTTAGCAATTTTTTGTTTTTATTGTTGTTATGTCTACTTCAATTCTAAACATTTGTTTTCATTTTTATGGTTCTAGTCATCCATGATTTCTAGTACTGAAAATATATTAATTTTTAATTTCTAAGGACACAGTGTATTTTATTTACCCTTTTATCTTACTGCATTTTTGTTTTCTTACTCCCTATATGCTTTTTTCCAGTATTCACTTGTTGGTTTTAACCTCGGAGAATCTTCCTTTTAGAGGAGAAGCTATTTCTCATATTTTGCACATTTATAGCTTAGCATGTTCTAATATACAGTCTTTCCTGCAGCTTGACCCACACTGGGAAATGTGTTAAGTCACGTGCATAATAACAAGATAATTGTTGTTTTTTCCTTAGTACCACTTACACTGCAGAAAATACTTGGCCATTTAATTAAGAAATTAACTAGAGCACAAGCACAAAACATGGTGTGTAAATAGTTTTCTGATCATAGATGGTATATGTTGCTTTAGTTTTGAGCATGGATGGAGTTAGATGCCACTCTGCACAAGGTATCATGGATTGGGAGTCTAAGGAGTGTTCTGGCTTGAGGAATTTTTTCTAGTTTCCAACCAAGTCCCACCTGCCTTGCTAAATAAAACCAGAAAAAAAACACATGAATACCTACCATATGTATTTCAAGAGAAAAATTGCATTAAGTTTCTTAAAAGGTTATGAAAATATAATAATTATACTATGCCTACAGAATTTTGTATGAAGGGCAGTAGAGAATGGAAAAATTTCATATACAATGAGGTTTGGATCTTCTTCAAATGGACTGAGTAAAATTATGCTGACTTATTAAGAAGCTAAAGAACATGGTAATAAAAACTGGTATAATGTCTAGTAAAGAATGAATTAGATACAAAATCTGTGATTTCTATAAATTGTATTCTGTTACTGCTATGTACATAATAATAAACTTTATGTACATAATAATAAACTTAGAATTATCAGTTTTCAAATGAAAGTAAAAAAACCTGAAAACCAAAGCCAAATGTAATTCAAAATAAAATATAAAACTTTAATTGCAGAACTCAGCAGGTTAGGCCTCTTTTATGTACAAAAAACCCAAAAGAAACTTCTAACACTTCTTCCTATTTAACCTTACAAAAATGTCTCAATATTAAAAATTGGTTTTGTTAAAAAAACTTTGACAAGTAAATGTTTGTGCCTAAATCACCGATTTTATTAAAGACCGGTTAAAAGAAATGTTTTTTGTTAAAGAACTTCTGACTAATAGAAACTTTTTATTGCTTTTGTCTTTCTTACGGCTTTGTAAATGGAACTGATTAATTTGAATTTTACAGGCAGTTAAAAATAAGAAATGAAATAAAATTTGTTGTAAAGCAGTAATCTATTCATAATATGAAATTGCATTTAAAGTGCTTACAATGAGAATATATTGAATTATTCATTGAAAACAATGAATCCTTTGAATTTGGCCTCTGAGTGTGGTTGCAAATTGTCAATAAGCACTCATGAATTTTACTAATGTACTTTGTTATTTAAAATTCTTTGATGGATTCAACATATGAATATATTTATGCATGTAGATTATTTGTGAACTCTGCTGCATTAATATATTCAAATTTTCATGATGCAGATTTTTCCCTCCCCCACCACCCCCCCCCCCCCCT
>NW_010258578.1:90573-103508 GCF_000690775.1 Eurypyga helias
TTTGGTCATTTACAAACACCATTTGCTCCTGTCTTTTATTATTGTTGAACAACATTATAACTCAATCTGCATTTTGAAGATTCAGAATCAAATTGAATCAATGTATAAAATGTCTGTCTTAACTTGCAGGAAATTACTGATCTTCTCGGGTTTGTTTGTTTGCTTGTTTGTTTTAAAAATGAATATAATATAACTTTACTGCACCAGGCTTACTAATGACAGTGACAGAATACCAGTGGAAATATAAAAATACTGTAGCTATAGTTAGAGTCAAGATGTTAAAGAAATAGACTACAGTGTTTCCTCTTTCATAAGAAGATGGGAAGTAATATAAAAAGATAGCTCTGATACAGCAAAAAATACACAGATAAATATTAATAAAACATCCCCAAAGCCACAAATGAAGGGATTTCCTGGTATTTTTGCCATTAACATTTAGCTGATGTTTGGAGACTGAAGGCTGGAAGAAAGAAAATGTGTACACATATCATGCATTTTCTTTCTATGAAACTCTGTTTACAATTTCTCTTTGTAAGATTTGTATAGATTTGCACCACTTATGTGTCAGACAACCATCAGCTTTTTTCTCTGTCTTTCCAGTAACGTGAATACATGGTTTTATGGCCAAGATGATAATGGAACTGCTAGAAGTTTTATAATTTTTTCCTACCAACTTCCTGAATTAATTGAATTAATTTTTTTTCATTTTTTATACTGTCACTAACCTTTTGACACAGTGATTCATCACCTACAATTAAACCATTGTTATCTATAAAGCTTATGCTTTCTGGGCTTCACAATTTATTTGATCGTCGTACCATCAGCAAATAGGGAACTGGGAGCTTGCGATATTATGTTAAGCAGTAACCAAACAATGGGATTTCACACACTGAGCATTCACCGAACTTAAGAAACTTACCTTCTTTCACTATTCTGTGTACTTTCTGTCGGTTACAAATTTTAGGTGCATTATTGTTCCTAGTTGAAGGGTAAAGTAACCTTTTGTTAAAAAACTGTCATCTACGCACATTAATTAATTAATTACATATTTACTGACATGTCATAGTCATGGTATTGTTTTATTAAGTATTCGTGTTGATAAGAAACTTCTGATAAATGTCATGTGTGACATATTTCACATAACTATGAACGGCATTTCTTTATTCAACTCATGTCTACATTGGTCAACATTGGTCAGTACAATGTCCAATCATCAGCCCAGAGGTTTTGTCTACTTGGGGTTCTGTCCTAGTTTTCAGGCTTATTCACAATGCAGATATTCACTTGCTGTTAGATAATATACATTCTCTTATTTTTACTTACCATTACAAGTCATTCAAAAAAAGATAAGGATAAATAAACTGTATTCATTTATGTCCTAGATAGACACAGTCAAGTCTCTGTGCTCCTTTGGTAATACTGTATATATTTATGTTTATGTTGCTTATATAATGCTGTAGCTAACTACATAGTATTTTAAGAATTCAGACCTTTCTTATTAATGCAAAAGTCGACTACAGAATGTATCCAAGTAAAAACTACTACCTCTTTTGTCTATACAATTACTCTAGTCACTGTGGAGGAATAGGCCATTCCAGAGATGGCAATATAATCCCAATATGTATATCTCTGATACATGGATTGAACGAGGACGCTCTCCCTCCCCCATCATAAGTACATGGCTGAATTTAGGTGAGATATGCCACATACATAGGATTTTCTGTGACCTTTCATTATATCATACTACAGCTGTTGCAATTTACTTCTGCCTGGCCTCTATAACAAATGTATGGTTGCCTCACCCTCTGTTCTGTACACTGCTGCTGCAATGGGTAAAAAGAGGTATCTGCCCTCCATGGTTAAAACTACCGAACTCCAAAGAGATTAGAGAATTTCATTTACCAGCCATTGATTTATGACTACCTTTAAAATTTTGCTAGTGCTGGTACGTTTACTAGAGTGGGGTTTGGGGTTTTTTTGTGTCTTTTTGTTTGTTTGGTTGGTTTGTTTTTTTAAGTAAAATTTCCAGAATATTTGAAAAGTCCTGTGTTCTTATCAGAGGATCTTGGTCAGCTTAAAATTACCTACATTATGCTGATATTAAGAGTTGGAGAAGGAATGATTGCTGCATTCCTTCTTTATATATGGTTCAATGTACCTGATTTTACTTTGCCTTCCTTCCCCTACTCTTTAGCACATGCATCGTGACCTGATGCCCCAGTCACTGAAATTTAAGTGTTCAGATTTGTCAGTGTTTTCTAGCCACTGAACTGTATTCTTCACTGATGCTTTTATTCTACGCAGGCATAAAATAAACTTATAAAGTCTTTGTAGAAAATATGTATAGGCTTAATTCTGTGGAAATAGCAGTTTGAGTGTCTTCCTATCTAGTAGTCTTCACTTAAAAGCAGAAAATAAAATTAAGAAATTAAACAATCCTTATACATCACAGAAGACTCTGATTTTATGGCCATTTAGCATTTTTTAACCTCTGTGTTTGTTGTTTTGTTTTTCTTGCCAAGTCTTTCCCTGAGCCACAGATGCCATTTCCTATTCATCTGTTGCTCTGTTTCTTACAGACACCCTGCAGATCTTATGGGTAACATTCCAACCTAAATTGTATCATTTGAGTAAGAAATAGCTTCTGAAAATCTGTTAGTTTCCTTTGCATTCTTTAATTTATTCAGTTTGTTAGCTTTTTTGTTGATTTTTTTTAACCTATAGTTCAGATCGTTAATACAGAGTAATAAATATATTTGAATTTAAAACTGTAGTCTCAAAAATACTGTTATGTGTAAAATGATAACCAACATCCAGCCTAGCCCAGCCATTTCTAATTTTTATTGCTTCATGCACGATGCCATTGAAGTTGTTCATTGTTTTAGTTTTCATTGCTTTGGTTCATTGTAAATATATCAACATATTTTACTTCAGTAGCAATTTTTCCTTTTTAAACAACCTGAATATTACAACTTTAATGTTTATTGTAAGGTAAAATCTTCGAGTTTCTCCCCTTCACAGTATTTAGAACTTAGAATCAATAGTACCTTTTAATGTGGCCTGAAGACAATTTATTGGAACCTTTTAAAACTCTCAATGCTTTTTTCAATGCAAATAAATAATTCAGTGTGGTAGAAAGGAAGTGACTGAAATATTACTGGCCAAGGGCTTCCAATTATATTTGGGCAGGCTTGAAAACTGGACTTGTGCATACTACTTTATCAATGAAACTTTAAACCCGGAGAAGGTTTATGCAAATAAAAATACCCTAGTTCTTCATGACTTTTTTTATTTTACAGCAATAAACAAGTTAGAAACGAGCTCTCCAACAGTACAAAATGAGGCCAAACATGGTGATTTTGTTATGGTATTTCACAAAAGCCTACCTCTTTCCACATCACACACACATACTTTTTTGCACACCATTATCAGAAGTATTCCCAGTGCTAAGTCGTATACTTACACTTTAAACAAACATAAGCATATTTCTTATCTTATCAAAAGAATGATTTTTCTATCTTTCCCTTTGATGATTCTGAGCCTGTCCACTTCTGTTGTCTGCTGTAAACCCTGGAGAGTCTCTGAAAGAGAAGGTAACAGAACTTTGGGGACCTCAGAAATTTGAAGATTTCCCTTATTTTTCTTGACTTTTCAAGAGCTTCTAAAACAGTGAAGTTGTTCAAAGGTCTTACAGAAAATGCTATGTCTCAGAAGACTCCTGCTGTGCTTTAATGGCTTAAATTTATCACGATGGTGTCTGCAATTAGTGAACACAATCTAAAATGACCTAATTCTGTATACTGTCTGAAATATATATATATATTTTAAACAAACTGACCTCTGATCTTGGAGAATCATATTGTATTTTGGAATGACACATAATAAATGTTGTTTGTATTCTTCATTACATTTTTTAAGTGCTATATTTTAACACAGACATTTATACTTGCATGGTCATGCACCTTAGAAAGATGAATGAATCCTTGTGGATCATTTCAGCTTTCTGGTCACTGCTCTATCACGTAGTATCCCTGGGGTTCAAGTGTTTCCTATATCCTCCTTCTAGCAGAGTTTTGTAAATTGGACAATCCTTACCCTCATCTGTTCATTTCTTTACTGTCATAACAATCCCACTTCATATTGAAAATTGGTCTACTCTGAAGCTTAAATATTGTTTTATACTTTTTATGGTTTCTATATTCCAAGTGAAAACTAAGATTTATGATGCCCTGGAGAGGCCACTTGGTTTCAGTCCTTCAAAAAGAAATGTTACATTAAAGACAGTGTTGGTACCCCTGCAGCGTATCAGGAATTTATTATGGAATATAAACTGCACAAGAAACAAGAGATAACAGTGAACATGGGCAAGGAACTGACAAAGTGTATTTATTTTTTTGTTTTAATGTGGAGTTATGAATATTTATTGCATTTGTTGAAATTGCAGCTTCTGAGCATAAAACAATTTTTAAAACAGTTGAGCTACTTTTGCCAAAAAGTAACCCTCCAACTCATGTCAAGTTCTCAAAGCATTCTGTGTATATCACCAATCAGGAAGTTGCTAAACACCTCCAGGGTGTTCATCAGCTGTCTTGCAACAGAAGGATTTATCTTTTCTTTTTTATATAAAGCTTTAATAAATGCCACTTAATAAATGCAGCACATTTTTTAGCATCACTGTAAGCAAAAGCAGCAAAGATTTTCAATCAGTTGATACTGTGCAGTTTATCTTACTCCAGCAAAGACAGCTGCTCATGAGCATTCTTTGATTAATATGAGAAATCCCTAATAGGGAGCTTTCATCTCTGGTATCCATTAAATTACAGGGCCATGTATTTGGAATTGTGTCTCATCATCTGAGGCTCAAATCTGGGCTTTTGGCACTGCATCTACAGTTGGATAGTCAACAGGTGCACAACTAGAAAATATCAAGGCAAATGGAAAAAATGTCCAGGATAGATCAAATTGGCAAGTGCATCTGAAAAATAACATGTTAAAGTTCAGAGAACAAGACTACTAGACATCAGCAGAACAGCCAGAGAGAGAACAATTGGACACATCTATGTCGCGTTTTGGAAAGATTTGACATGGCACGGTTAGCGCAGGAATTACTAGCAGCTCATAGATGTTGATGAAGACAGTCAGCAAAACTGGACAAATGACAAGAACAGGCCAAACTATGTCTCCTATAATTATGCGAAATAGTGATTCAGGCATATATGTATGATAACTACCAATGAATAAAGAAAATGCACAATCTTATAAAAAAAATAACAGCAGTCTAGACAGCAAAGAATACAGAAAGTCAGTGTTACAAGAATTAAAAAAAGACGTAAAGTAAACAGATCTTGTTTTCAACAGTGTGGGAAAGAAAAAGAGGGGACTGTTATTGTGGATATGAGGTGTTAAAGGTCTTACTACAATACTGGCTCTGATTATAATAAGTTATTTTATTCAATTAAACCATTTTGTGTACTGAAATAGTAAAAGCTTTCTGGAATCTAATCACTGCAACCTAGATCTTTAAACTTTTGCACTCCTTGAGGCAGAGTCTTACAAAAATTAGAATATGGGTAGTATTGAACTTCACTAAAGTGAATTTTTATATTTGAAAATTATTTCTTACATTTCAGAGATATGATTAAGAACTAATGATGACTGACATAAAAAACCTGAATAATATATCCTAATGTAAAATGGCCAAATAGTATCAATCTAACAGTATATTTAGCCTGTTATTCCTTTGCTATTCAGGTATAAGATGTATGTTAATTCACCATCTGCATTCAGTAAGAAACTGTTTTTCTACTACATTATTTTATTTCTTTATTATTAGATTAGAATTACATCTCTCTTAGATTTAGTCATAATGGTGTAGAGATTCTATATGGTTTCTTCCAAAGATATATCTGTAATCTTTGACAAAACAATGTGATGTTAAGAAATCTTAGCTGTCTTAAAAAACTGTCTCATTAGCAGCCTTGCAAATCCCTCATAGAATAACAAACTGTCCCATGATAATAGCAAAATAACCTGATGGATTCTGGTCAACCAGCTTTTACTCTCAGGAATCATTCTGACTTACAGAGGCACTGTGAAAGTCTACCATACTCCACTGAAGTGCGACTCTGAACAATTATTTCCATTATTTCAGAAGGAATTCTGCATGCAGAGTGCGTGTAGAGTCAGACTAATATTGCTATTCCTAGCAAGTAATTCACAGTAATATGTAATTTCTCAAAAGAAAGTGGTTTTCTGTCTTACCATCAAAAGTACAAAAGGCAAATGTGAAACAACCAGGCAAGACTGGCCCAATTTCCTCAGACAGTAGTGTATGGCTGTAACACAAGTATTTTCCAAGAAGGAAGAACCAGGAAAGGATGTGGGTCATGGTAATTCCACTTTTTCCAATTGTTGGAAGGAATCCTAAGATTTTCCTATTTGTGCCTCTTCTGAGAAGCTACCAGTATCTGAAGGGCACACCATAATCTCCAGAACTAGGTGAAAAATAGATGCAGACTAGCAGCGGAATTTCAGTGGGTTTGCCATCAGCTGTCAATAGAGCAAGTGTTTTCTTGTTTGAGTTTTACAGGGTTCAGAATTTCATCTTAAACTGTTCTGCTGCTTTTGCTAACATGTTCATTGTTTCAGGGTATTTTAAATAGCTGTCTTCTGTTGTTTGTTGTTGCTGTTATTGTTGTATGTTTGCAGTTTCCTTTAATTTCACACCATGTTTAAATTCAGCTATGACAGCAAGCACAGATATTTTGTTGTTTCATATTATTCATATAGCCATTCAACTGTGTGAGATGATGCTATCTTGTATGACCTTACTGCATCTCATGACTCAATACTGTCTTAAAAGCAGTTACAGGAATTTTCATTTAGTGAAGAAGTGCAGGCTGTATTTCTTTTATTTGACTAAGCTGTTTCCTATTACTTATTGTACTCTCATGACAGTAATAAATTTCATAATGGTTGCTAGATTTCAAATCAACTATTACACTATCTGAATGGAACAGTAAATCAATAATGGATGATATACAAATCATATCTAATAGCTGAAATGCAGGGGGGTTTTGCTTTAAGGTGTCACACTTGGTAATTACTGTAATATTTATTGGAAAAATAGCAAAATCCTATAAAATCAATAATAAATTGGCACAAATATATGAAGACATTTTCATAAGCAAAAAGAACAGAGCTGGAAGGAGAAAACAATGTTATTATGCATGCACTTGCAGATGCTTATTTTTCAAAACCTGATTAATTAGTGTGCTTTATCACATACCTTGTTTTCTATATTTATTTTTAAACTCCCACTTTCAAAACCAGGTAAAACCGGATTGCCACTTGGTGAAATACAATAACAATGAGTGTTAACATTTGTATTTCAATAGATCGGGGTGCTTCATAGTTTTGTTTAGGAAAAATTTCTAATGTGATAATACCTCATATTCATTTTCATGTTTTACTCAAAGAGAAACATAATAACTGCAAAGTAAACCTTGACATTATGGTCAACACGACGAGAAAATTAAATATTGGTATAGACACAATAAAAACTAAAGCTCGGTTTTGTGATTCATGTTGCACTTCTTATTCTCGTTGGGTAAACAGAAGATTAGAATTTATAAATATTGCATGATCAAGCCCTAGATTGCTTATTGAAAGAAGATACCTAAGTATAACCTACTTTTCACAAGTTCATATAACCCTGGATTGAATTTTATTTAAAATGCAGCAATATCTTTTGAAGTTCTCTAATTAATTTTAACTAATTTAAAGTTTTAGTAGTCAAAAGGTATCTTCCCTCTCCTCTCCTCTTTTTCTTTAAAGGAATAATAGAGTTATAATATGTATTTCTGCATTTTCTTCAAATTTTGAGAAAATAGATTTCATAACAAAAAGGACCAAATCAATTAATCAAAAGTTAGCTGAGGGATCCATGAGGTATCCAGGGTATTAACAGGGATCGTTTTCATGCCCTTGAGACATTTTCTTCTGAATCTGGCTAATATTGTCCCATTTCCCAGATTAATTAAGTGAAAAAAATTAAATTAGGGTGAATATAAAGCCTCAACAGCTTTCTACTGCTGTGCAAACCCCTATTTAGCTGCAGAAAAAGAGGGAAGTGATGTGATGCTTATGATTTATTTCTGTAGCTAGTAAGATATACTGTAGAAGTCAACCAAATTCTTTTGTCAGTAAAACCTAGAAGCTCATTTTCTAAGACACAGAAAAAAGCATGGATGTAATTTTTGCAAGGAAAGTCATCAACTGGATAATTTTTTTTGGTATGCATCTTGGAGTAATATTAAATGCTCTGTCCTGACAAGGTTGAAGGATAAATAATTTTACTCTTCCTATTCTGTTCTAGGAGCCAGTAACTGTTACACTAGTCAGGCAAATTGAAGCAGGTAAATGCACCTACGGTTAAGCAAAGAACAGAAAGAAGTCCGATTTGCATTAAAATTATTAAAATTTATCTAATTTCCTCAGATATGAAATATGTACAGAAATACTGGATTTTAATGACCAGTAATGACTTCTGGGTTTTTTCCTTCAGGGGGAATAGAAAAAGTATCTGTTAAATTGATGTTTTAAATAATACAAAGATTATTTATTGCACAAAATAAAGAAATGTATACCATTCAAAGAGTTCTTATTCCATTGATCATTACCTTGTTACTTCTTTCAAAATATTACACATCGAAAAAATATATGTAAAGTTCTACATATCACAGTATACTAGATACATTATCAGAAATTTCTTTTCTTTGAATAATCTTTTTTAGATTACATAGATAAAAGTTTTTTCACCTGGCAAAAGGAAGCTTGGAATGCTAAAGTACATATTTCTGTCCTATAAGCATCATGAAAAGAATCTGCTTTTGCAAGTTGTTTGCTTTATCATACAATGTACCAAATGGCTTGCTGAAAAATTGGACAAATTCCAGTTGAACAGCCACTATTCAAATTGATAGTGACAGCTCATTCTGAAAAAAAATGTTATTTTCAAATGATTGATATGAACTCAAAGGGGTGTGAAGAACTATAGTGTTCATACTGCTCATGAGCTGTTGACAGTTTGGCACATCTCTAATGCTGATTAGAAACAAGCCAGGACACTGCAGTTTGCATTCACATTAGGCTTACAGACCACATTAAATTATTTCATTCACAAGAACACTCAGTATAATAAAATACACCAAAAATGTCAAAATCGAATGAACTTTGTATCAAATTTCTCAGCATTTATGAGGACAGTACTGAGTGATAAAAAGTTATAAAGATATTAATTAAACTGAACAAGTGACCTTGATGATATGCAGTTCTCTAGTGAACTGCAGATGTTTTTACAGATATAATACAATGAGTATTATAACATTTGTAAAGGGAACTTGTGTACACTCTTCTAATTTGACCTGTAAATATTGGAGCTGGTACTTGAGAATGCTCTTCTGGTGTTTATTGATACATTTTATATTTCACCTTCGCAAATGCTAATGTTACTGGGATTATTTTTTTTAAAGCCCTGTTTGTGACTTCCTTTCTCTACGACAGTGCTGGAACAGGCAACCAAATGAAAGTGTTATGTAACTTCCTCAACAGGTCCAATTATTTCTCAAATGTTAACATCAGGAAAGGCAGCTCTCACATCCATACTATAAAAACTGTTGGGATTTCTCTGGATGAAGGCCACCGTGATGTATCTCCTGTTTATCAACAAATCACTACTATAATTTCACATTTCCCATACACACCCCTAAATAAAACGAACACTTTCAAACTGTATCTGCATTCCAGGCTATTCCACTCCTAACTATATACCAGACAGACTCACACATATTTCTTTTTCCTAGATGCCATTTTTTCTAACTCTCAGTCATATAGGAAAGGAAAAACAAAGAAAAAGAGATGTTTCCCTAGGCTGGAAAAGTTTCTCTTACCTCCCTAAGCAACCAGCAGAGAGCAACCAGCCCCCAGGAGACAGATGACAGGCACAAGATCCTGCCACCAGATACTGATAGAATTCAGGAAGAGAAACACTTTCCTTCTTAGATGCCAAGTGGTGAAGTCAGCCATCTTTCCATCTGTCAAACCTTTCAAAAAAACGTAAGTGTACTTCTGTATGCAGAGAGGCAATGAATGGATGCTAGGCTACGGGAAGGTAAGCTTGCCCACTTTCTGCAGGGAAAAAACTGTCTGGTACAGGAAGAGGCAAGGGATGGCAGGCTTCTCTGCTTGAACAGAACAAGCCAGTATCATAAACATGTTCTAAATGTCTCTACTGCAAATTGTGCACCTTATTCATTATCAACTTCACATTTACCAGTACAGCAAGGTTTGGGTTCTTTGTGGGGTTGTTTGGTTGGTTGGTTTGGTTTGGGGTTTTTTGTTTGTTTGTTTGTGTTGTTTTGCTTTTGTGGTGGAGCATGAAACATGGACATTTCTCCATGCTGTGGGACAAGGTATAAGCTGAAACTGTCCCATGGATTCAGCCAAAGGGGAAAACTTACCAGAATAGCAACACTCCTTCAAAAATCAAATTCAACGACTAACAAAAAGGACCATAAGAAAGTTATGTTGACCCAGGAGAAAGTTTAACTTGCATTTCCACTATTTATCCAGCAGAGAGTACAAGTTCTCACTGACCCTGGCAAAATTACGTGGTAACACTGTCACGATAGTGAACTGCTAGGGAGTATTGTTCAATGAACAGTATTTTGTTTTCCTCTTCAACATTAGCTGGCTTATTGCTTTTCTGGATAGTGTATAATTGAATGAATTTATACTTTGTCACTGCATAAGCAATGCATGCTCACAAAATCCTATCTTGTCTGAATTTCTTGATATAACGTCACTCAGGTAGAAGAGCAGTGGTGAGATCCAATAATTGCAGTTTTTATTAATACTCCTCCGTACTCCACTACCAGAGGGGAGCTTCGAATTTACAGTGACCTTCTACACCAACACTTATGTCTTGAATGGATAGAACTGACTTTATTAACTTTATTACATTAAGATTCAAAGTCGATCTGTGTCACTTCACTCTAAACTTAAGATCCAGCTTTAAAGAATATGTGAGTAGCAGTACAGCTTTCATGAATTTTGTGGTGCAATATCTCAAAAATCAGCAGGAAACAGGAGCAAAGAAATGGTAAGGCCAGACTGTTCCTATTTGATTCAGTGCCAACAGTAATAAAGTCTGTCAGAAAGATATTATAGTAAGTGTTACAAAATCATAGATTTATTCGTGAGGTGTTATCACTTCTCTACTAGATGAGATCTAACTACCAAAGAAATAACTAAAACCATTCTAAAAATTCTCTCTTTCCGGGAAACCTGCCTTTTTCACTTGTTTCCCTTCATTTCATAATTGCCATCACCTCTTTGTGACAATGGAATAGAAGCAGTGGTAACAGGCAGGTTATTTCTCTGACAATGCCTTCACATTAAACCTAGACGCCTAAATTAATGTTTGGGTCTCCCAGACCCCACTGCACCTTTGGTTTAATCGTTGATGTGCTCATCATAACATTCTGCATCTATTGTCCACATAGGGTGCTGAGTTAAATATCTCGCTACATAATGCGTATGGTGGTCCTAGGCTGTGTAAACAAACTGGTCTAATATTGATGATTGTTGTCATTTACAGCTCAATCAGATTTATAAGTTCCAAGTTTAATTGATATAAGGCTTCTCGAGTATAGAGAGACTAAATGCAATGTGCATCTATGTTTCAGCCTAATGTATCTTTTAAAAACATTTATCTTCCAATGAGATGTGCTGATTTCAAAAAAGTCTAGTTAACTTACACTTTGTAGTTAATGCAGATTTAATTTTTTTTCTTTTTACATTCTGCAGATTCTTTATTTGTAGTAAGAAGTCACTTTGCAGCTTTTCTCAAAACTGAATGAAAAAACACAAAAACTGAAACTAAACACAGGAGACTACAAGAATAGCTGATAGCTAAATATACCAGAACTACTTTCATTTGTTGTTAAACAGCAACAAGAAAGTAACAAGTATTTTGACTGTCTTGAAGATATCTGAGGTGCAAAAAAGCAAAATAGGTAATGAAAATGTCAGCTTCATGTTTTCTATTTTTTTTCCCCTCTCATTTCCCAAGTAGTAAGAAGGTTTTCCACAACATTTGTGCTGAAGAGTTGTCAGATAATATCTTATATCCTCATTTTTCTTTTTTTTTTCCTTGCCTTTTAAAAACCGATATTTTTACTTATTAACAAAATAGTTTTGGGGTGGGAAACTAAATTAGATACGGAAAAGCACATATCCACAACTTCTTAATGTTTTTTAAGTTTTGCTAAAAAAAGACACACTAAGAAACTATGACATAACTTTTCCCTACTTTGGTTGTTTACACCTGTAAACAATTCTGTGTGTAAAAAATTGCTTCACATTGCCTTAAAACAGCAACACCTCTTTCTCCTACGCAATGCAGTACCACAGATGAGTCTCCATATAGCTGGTTACCTTTCTATAACTTTTTATTAAAGTGCATGTTGTTTTATAAGAAGAAATTATTATCTTACCTGATATTAAATTGATCTATGTTTTCTAAAACTGTTTCTTGAGACAGAAAATAATGTGCAAATTACATAACATATATTAACACCACAGGATAGAAGAAACAAACAAATTAAAAAAAAAAGTCTGCCAAACTTTTATCTTTAATTAATGAGAATGACACTTTTTTTTAAAGCCTTTATTTACTTTATCATATTACCTGTTTGAAGTTTTTGTTTGTTATATTGTTAGGGTTTTTTTGTCTGCTAGTAATATTGTATTAAAATAAACATTTTTTCATTTCTTATTGAAAAATTAGTATTTTCTTTTCAAAAGAGTGAAAAAATAAGACTTTAAAACATTTACTTATATACATGTATTTATAGATTCTAGAAAATAGAAAA
>NW_010258579.1:0-203 GCF_000690775.1 Eurypyga helias
TTGGGGTGGTTTCGGTAAGTTTTGTCATACCGAATCACATGGCGTTAAGAGCTGATAGTTCAGAAAACAGCCGCAGAGGGTTGTGGTTTCCCAGCCAGGGACGGTGTACTTTGATTGTTGTTTTTTTCTATTTATTTTCTTGCTTTTTTTTCCCAAATTTCTATTGGAATTATTTTATTTCGCACCCGTTGAGGCTGGCATGT
>NW_010258579.1:229-21133 GCF_000690775.1 Eurypyga helias
TGTCCGGGAGCTGTGTTATCCCAGCGCGGTACCACCGGCCTGGGTGGGGGATGCCCTGGCTCTGAAACGGGTCAGATGCCGGCTGTGTCCCCGGGGTGCTGTGTCCCCGAGGTGCTCTGCAGCCTGGGCTCCTTTTAACTTCTTGTGGGGTCAGACCTCCCAGCGTTAATTTTCCCCTGAGGTTTTCTGGTCTGGGCTTTACGGCTGTGCATCATGTTCGCTAACATGTGGTTTGAGTCAGTTTGCTTTTTCTCATTCTCTTTTTCTCAGTTCGGTGCCTGGTGTGAGTTGAGGGTTTAGAGAGGATCTGGAAGTTGAGTAGCTCTGTGTAGCTCCCCATCGGCTCCGAGGCAACTGCTGCCCGCAAGCCCGTGGGGTGCGGGGCAGGAGAGCAGATCTGGGCGCCCCTTTTACCTCTTTGTGTGATGGGTGAGGAGTGATAAATCAGCTCTGTTTACTGTAGATCTCTCTGGGGGAGCGTAGCCACGGAGGTACGGAGTTGTTTCGTGTGATGCTCAGCATCTGCCGCAATAGGAAATACCCCAAGAGGTCACCTACACTAGAGAGAGAATTCCTGATAGATTAGTAAGTTAACAGCAGAACTCACAGCGCTGCTTATTTTTTTCCTCTGCAATTCTGATGTCCAGAGGAAGCAGCAGTGAATAAGCTGAATAATTGCATTTGCATGTTTTAAATCCAATGAAACGGAGAACTTTTTATACCGCGGCGAGAGAGACGCTCGTTTGCTGCGTCCCTCACTGTCAGCTCCAGAGATGGTGGCCAGATTGTAAACAAATCTCTGATTTATAAATCATCTAGAATCTAAAGCTCTTTAGTACAAAGAGTGCTTTTCTGTTAAGTATACCGGCTGCATATAGCAGATTATTCATTGTAATTATCTGCTTCTCGTCATCTGCTCTATTTTAGTATGTTTTCATGTGCCATGAGGTACTCCAGGTACACCTGTATCATAGGATCGTTCAGGTTGGAAAAGACCTTTAAGATCCTACCTATCTTTATTCTCATCTTTGGACATTTTACATTCCAGTAAACCCTTTTTAATGTAATGCTTAATTGTGAACCTGAAGTAAAACACAAGATTTAGCCTTGTAGGCTGCTGCTTCCAGAAACATACTCAGCTTGAATTTGCATCCAGGTGCAAAAATTCAAGCCAAGTCCACTCTGTGCCGTGGAGATAAGGGGTGTACCAGATCCTGATCCCACGCTATTCTGATATTTGTAGGTAGGACCCTTTTGTCATTTTCTGGTAGTAAATAGGCTGCTCCCTTCTGCAAATACAGCCTCTCCTCTGCCTAGCTAGGTTGCAAAAACTCTTCAGTGGTCTTGGTGCCTTCTGGTTACTGCAGTTTCCTTCTCTGCACCCCTGTGTGCCCTTTGTATAGGGTTATGCAGCTCTGGTCCTCATCCTTCCTCTCGCTTTTCCAGGCGCTCACCTGCCCCTCCGTTTCCCCAGCTCTAGCAGCTTCGTGTCTCAGACCTTCCAATTCTTCCCCAGCCATCCCACTACTCGCTTCCCAGCTCTTTGCACCTCACATGGAGGCCTCTCCCTGTGCAGCATTCAAATCCTTACTCGAGAGCCTGATTTATCTATCGGGAGGCTTATAGCAGATTAACTGACTCATCGTCCCTGTGAACAGTAGTCTCCTTTAAAAAGTCATGACAATCACCTGTCTTGGATGTCCGTATTCAAAATGGATAGCCAGGGGTAGAATTGTAAAATCCTGCCTAAAATGGCAATTTTAAGCGCTGCTGAGTTGGGGTGACTTGTTTTACCCAAAGAACCCTGCCCCGGAGTGATGCACCTGGTTCGAGTTACCCCGGTATAAACACATTGAGATAAATGGTGACAAAACCAGGCGTAGAGACACCTTTATCTGTTTAAGTTATACAGCAAATAAAGCATGCAAGTCTTTACACTAGTTCCATCAGTAAATGAAATTGTATAATTATGGCAGTAGGATAAATATAGCCTTAGCAGATGGAAAAACCTATTAGAAAGGCGTTGAACAAGTGACGACGTGGAAGAACTCCCCTAAACTTTAAGGCTATTGCAAACCAATGTGTGTCTACATACATTAAATATTGCTTCTAAAGCAAAAGGAAATTAATCTGATGTTATTACTCATGGTCTGTGTTTGTTGGGGTTTTTTTTCCCTCCTGTGTTTCCCTTACTCTAGAGAATTAAAATAATTTATCAGCTTCACTTTCAGATTCGTGCTGCTGCAGTGTTTAGGTTTCAGGCAATGCAGAGGAATGGTTATTTAGCTGGGTTAGGTAAAATGTTTTAGCTGAATTTAATTATGAAAACAGTTTTTAGTTTCAAAATCTTGTTTTTACAAAAAACCCCACCCCGTTCTGTGAGTGTAAAATGTCATTGGTCCTGTTCGTCTGTCAGCCCTACATCTCAGAGTTTAATATCCCTTACTCAGGTTAAGGTATCAGGGAGAGGACGGTGAATGGTGAGACGAAGGACCTTTTTGCCGGCCATGGGGTGGAAGAAGAAGTAGGCATGCAGTGAAATCGAAAACCTCACGCTGTGAATGCTTTTGGTTTTCATTAGGTATTAATTACACCGAGGGACTGTTTGCAGGGCACTCTTCAGGCACAGAGCTTGGCTGGATCCAAAGTAATTTTTGTATATCAGAGTATCTGGGACTATTAAGTATTTGCAAAGTATTTGAGAGATGGTTTTGGAGAGCTGTAGAAAAGACATTAATGTTTATCCCTCACTGCTTAAGCCAGTCTCAGAGAAGTAAGGCGTGGAGGAAACTTTCTAGGAGAGCAGATTATTCTGCGTCTGCCTACAGTGGAATTTCTTGCACTTTCTGTTGAAGCATCTGGCGTTACTGTCAGTGATGAGAAAATAGATTAGTGGATGATGATGGATTAGATCTGGGGCTATTCAGATGTTTAAAAGGTGTAATTCTGTGAGCGCACACGTGTGCTCCGCGTTTGGCACCTTCTCACGTTTGTGCGCTTAATGATACACTTTGTTTATTTTGTTGATGTCGGGGGAAAAAACAGAAACCCCCCTGCAGTTGTCTTTGCTTTCTGTCGGTGTGGGGGTTGTGTGTGTGTGGTTTGTGGGATTTTTCCTCCCTTCCATCCGTCTCTCTTTCCTGACTGTTCTCTCCTCTTTGGAAGCCAAGCGAAGTGCCAGATATATTTTTGCCAAGGGGGAATGAGGCGGCAAGAGGAACCCAAAGCTGTGTCATGGTCCTCGTGCACGGGATGGCATTGGACTGCCTCCTCCAACCCAAGCCTTCTCTGTCACCTGCTGAGAGGTGGCCAGCAGCTGGGGGAGAAGATGTCCCATTGTGGGGGGAGGCCCTACCAGGGGGGACACTGATAACACATTTCCAAGAGGACAGCAGGGTTGCTTTCTGTTGGACCTGTGAAACCAGACAAACTGAGACGGGGGATCCAGAAGGGTTCGTGCAGGTTTGGGGCCCGGGAGAATTAAGGAGAGTTTTGGGGGTGCTGAAAATGTAGGTTGGGAATTGGGACAGCATAGACAAAGGTATTGTCTTGAGTTCTTTTATATAGGGAAAAAAGGTACCTTATTTGGGGTAGAATTATAAAGCGTGGCACCTTATGGGCTGCGCATCTTACTGCTGAATCGTTGAAGAGTTAAGAGATGGGTAAGAGTTGGTGCTAGCACTGACAAATGGATTATGCTAGGCTGGGGAACAGTGCAGGGAGGCTGGATTGGATTTGGCGTTTGGGCTGAGGATGATGTGGGTGGGTGATATGGAGTTACTGGTGGCTCCTGAGAAGTTACAGTAGATTCTGGTGGGGTGGAAGCAGCTGAGAGTTCGGTGTGATGTGGCATAAAAAGCCACTGGAAAAGGGATGAGAGCTGTCATGAGTTCAGGTGGTTTTCCCTGTGTGTAGAAATGCTCCGTGTAGTAGTATGACTAAAATTAGGGTTAGGGATTGGCAAGCTGTGGGTTTATGACCCTTTTTGTGTAACACCAATAAGGGCTGGTACTAACAGGGGGAAATGCCTTGAAGGGTAAGTCATGACTAGTCGGTAGTTAAGCCATAGTTGGGGCTAGGGTTGAGTTTCTGAGCTTGGATTTGGAAATGGGAGCAGCTGACACACTAAGAAATGTGCTCAGTTACGGTCCTTGAACTGTGGTGGCTGGAGCCAAGTAGGCAAATGTCTTTTGATGGGCTCTGAAGATGAGCTCAGCCTTGATGAGCTGGAGTTAAGGTCCAGGTTTCCATTAAAACTTGCTATGTTTGGATGTTTCCTGTTAGGCACTTATCCTTGCGAGCGGCAGTAGGGAGGCTGCTTTCCTGTCCTGTCAGCTCGAAGGTTTTAGGGCCTTCACCCCGTGAAGGATTCCATCCAGGCCTTGGTGTAGCCATAGTGACCCTTCCTTCCCAGTGAGCCAAGCCGTTTGTCCCTTGCCTTCATTTAACCTTAGGAATAAACATAGACGTTCCTTTCAGAGACCCAAATCACAAGTTTAACCGGAGCAGTCCTACCCCCGCAGGATGTTCACTATCCAACATTAAACATAGTGTTTCAGCCCCTTTAGTGCCCTGCACCTGAAGTTCCTTCAGACCGGGCCGTGGGGGCTGTCTTAGGGAAGCTGGAGCCCAAGGAATGTCCTGTTTGGGTAGGAAAAGATGAACGTGGTCAAAAATGAGCTGCAAGCTTCATGAATTTTTGTGCCATTGAAGACTTTAAATCCTTACAAGTAGTCTTAGGAGGTATTTTTCCCACTCTTTGCATTCCATTGGGTGAAAATGAAAGCACTAAGCTGATTGAGTCTCTCTAAGTTTCTTTGCATAAACAAAACCCCAGTTAATTCAGAGGACCTTTCCTTCTGAAGCGGTTTTCTCTGTGATTTTGCTGTTGGTTGGCCAAGAAATCGTGTAGCAGTTCTGTTTTCCTGTGGGCTGTTGGTAATTTGGTGAAATGCCAGTATTTCAGCGTATAATGTACTTTATTACCCGGTAAATGAGTTTCTATAAGGGAGAAGCGGTGGAAGCCATCATTGCAAAGGATCCTTTGCAGTAACGCATCAGAGAAGTTGAGGTGACTGATGTTCACTTTGTCTTTTGGAGTGGCGTGAGAGATGCCTGGAAGAGGACGGAAAACCCTCAGCTGTTTTGTTATGGAAGGTCTAGCCCGTGTTACAATGGGAGCATGAGGATGCAAGCTACTAGGTTTCTGAGACATGCTTTGAACGTTACTTTGCTGAAATACACTTCATTTGCAAACAGCTGCCTGTTGAGAACATTGAACTGACCTGATGTAGCTGCTAAACAGTTAATATGTGTTCATTTGCTCTCTAATTATTTGCAGCACAGCTGATAATACCCTACTTTTGACCTGATTATACGCAGCAGATTTTGCAGGGAACAGTGGCTATTTGTGGTAAAATGTATGCCTTCCAAGGCTGAGGTGTTAGCGAGCAGCACAGGACTAGAATGACTGTAGTTAGAACCGGTAATAAAAGGTTGACTAAAAGGGTAACCAAACAGCGGGTACCTTTCATATTAAATACTTTTCAGCTTGCACGAACTAGGACAGGGATTGTGTTGTGTTTGCAACGAAAGAGTAATTTTTCACAGGGTATTCAAGGCGTGTCTTATAAAACAGCGCCCACAGCAGAAGATCTGTTGCACAGGTAAAGAAGTAGGAAGAGAGAAAAGGGGAAAGAGAGTCACAAATTCAAGGAACAGTGTGGTCTTGAGGACTTCGCAGGTCTGGGCAAGCACGGTGGAGCAGGGAGCAGCGAGTAAGCTGATGCTGTAGGGTGGCTTCCTAAGTCATGTCTGGAAAAGAAGTCAGCTCTGCTTTCCTAAACCCAGAAGGAAACCTGTTGGCACCGATGTAGAGACAATATTCTGCTGAGGTGGTTGTGTGATTTTTACTAAAGGTACCTGAGGGAAGCTGCAAAAGACGGAGTGAGAGCTTAATGCCAGGATTTTCTCCTCAGTACTCTTAGATGTTTCTGTTTTATAACAGTGTTTCTAAACTTGTAAACAAGACGTTGACCCTTTCCTTTGCTAGAATAAATAACCATGATATTTCCATTTTTGTTTTTCCCTGGGGTCCTGGGTGAACTCAGGTGCCACTGACACACACGAGAGAGTTTCTTCTGGAAACTAAACCAAATACAGTGAGTGTCTGCAGCGTATAAGAAATCTGGGAGTTGTTGGAGTCGCAGTGTTTTCTCACCGACGTGTAAGAATCGGCTTTGGGATTATGAAATGTCAAGAAAAAAGGGAGAAGTTTCCTTTGATGGGGGAGAACTTTCTCTAACCTTCTTGTTGCTCAAGGAAGTTTAACATCTGAGTCATGCAGATGGATGTGGATTGCGTGCTTTCTGCTTGCGAGACGGTCACCAGGTGAAAAATTACTTCAGAGCATTGCTTGAAAGAACAGTACGATGCTCAGACTGAAAAATAAACTCTTGCAATTGATTTTTGTTTCATTCATGCTTTTGTAATGCGTTAATTGCTCGAGGAAGCAATAGGCTGCATAGCACTGGAATAAACCTTACCGAAAAAAGAATCATCTGAAATTGCCAGAGCGCTTGTTAAATGTGAAAAATAAATCTGGAGTGGAGCTCCTTGCGACAGGGATACTTCAAAGAGTGCTTATAAATAGTGAAAACAGGAACTTTGGGAAAAGAGGAATCCGAAATGATTAATCCTCGGTGGTAACCGTTTCTGAAACTACAAGCCCAAATAAGAAACAGAAAATGATCCAACCCCACAAGAGCTCTTGAGAAGAAAATAAGTATAAAACATATGGAAACCTTCAGGGTGAAGCTGCTCTGTTTGATGGGATTCTGTTCAAAGAAAATCATGTTCTCAGGATGCACAGTGTGCTCAGGAATACTAATCATAAATCTCATGGTGCCTGTGTGGGGTGCAAGAGCTAAACCCACTGCTGCCTATTTTGGTCATTCCACTTGCGGAAAAGGCGTCCGTGTATGACATTTGCAATCGCTGTAGGCATCAGTGTGGAAAATCATCATTGAAATAGCACAGGATTCTCCATTTTTCATCTGAGAATGGCTGGTGGTGTTTCAGGACCACAGTCACACTGGGCATTCTTCGCCGGGAGACAAAGAACATGTAGAGGCAGGATGTGAAGTGCTATTTTGAGAGCTTGGATTCAGATCACTGCTTCCTCCAGCAGTGCTCCTCTTCCCACTAGAGAAAACCCTCAGGGTATGTCTCTTGGGGTCCTCAAAGGAGAGCAGGAACTTCTCCCAGCACTGTTATCCTTGAAATCTGTAGCGGCTTCTAGGGTGCACAAAGAGCACGGCCGGGGGGTCCGAGCGGGCGTAGCAGCATCCTTCCCTGCTGCCCCGAGGGCTCACGGCAGATTCTGGCTTGAGACATCTCCAAAAGAGGAACTTCATCACGAAGCTCTGGGGAATGGTCTGCTGTTGCAGCAGAACGTTAATTGTTATGAGAGGAGTTCTTTGGGTACCTTCCCCACTGTTTTCTCCCAGGTATGCAGCCGTGGGGGAAGTGAGTATGCCTTGGTCGGTTTTGTCGGGCTTTTTTCCTTCTTTCTCTTCTCTCTCTCTCAATTTTGCATTTCATTCCTAGAATTCATTCAGAAATTTCTATTATAACCCATCCTCACTGCGCTTTCCTAATGAATTATTTATATGTATAAGACAGACCTTTGGATGAAAACCATTAGCGAAGGAGAAATCCTCGGCTAAGCAGGGGGATTGGAAGCCTGGCGCTTCTACGAAGCGGGTGATCTTCTTTTCCTGTTCTGAGCTCTTCATTTGCTTTTGGCACACGCATGATGTTTTAGTATCCTGAAATCCCCTGCCTGTGCTGTTAAAGGTTTGATGTGTTACTTGCCACGTGGCCAGTGTTTCCCCTGTTCTGTAGGTGAATTGGGCCTGTGTGCTTTTTCATGTTTTTCATTAGTTTTTATTCATGTCTGTAATTTTTGGAGGAGTCACAGGACCTTTCTTTTTTTTTTCCCCCTCCCCCCCAAAGATGCTTGTGGGTCACTGATGAATCAGTTCAAATATCTATTGAAGACTTTAAATGCCTTTTCTCAGAAAGGCAAGAACAAGGCAGGGTTCAAATGAGGTCAGGCATAACAACTATACAAATAAATACTTCTTTACCTAATTGTTAGTTTTCTCCTGGAGCCTATTTGCAGGAAAACATATATTATTTTAAAAGGAGAAATAATCAGGTCACAGGCAAGTGGCTAACTGGAAGAAAGGAGAAAGACATGCTCTTTTGCATCTTTGCTTCTTTCTTGATCATTCACTGTCAGTGTGGAAGTTATTTTGTTCAGGAAGTAGCCTACAAGACTGGTAGTCTCTACAAGACTCCTCTGTCGTGTAACATAGCTGCAATAAAATTAATTCCTCAACTCAGTTACGTGTAGTAAAAGTTACCGAGTACTTGCTAAGCAAAAGATAAGGAGTTTGTTTAGACTCATGTAAAAATAGAGAAGCTTTATGATAAAAACCAGTAACTTAGCCCTAAGCAAACTCCTGGTGACTTTGTGCCCATCCATAGAGATCTTTGATGGATTTTAGAGGATAAATATTGCTTCTCCTCTCTGACCCGAGGTATTACTGTTGGGGAGTTTGCTTGTTGCTCTTACTACTAGGAGGAATTCATGCTAGCTGTGTCTTTTTATTTTCTTCTTTTTGTTTTTTTTGAGTGCCAACTTTTTATTTATAAAACAAGGGACAAGCAGGAGACATCTTCCAGCCTCCTCTCCATGGAATGACTTATGCTTCCACGTGCCTCATCACCAGCAGAAACGCGCGTGCTCCTCTTCTGCTTCGCCGCAGGGTAGCGGTAGGGATGTTTCTCCTGTAGCACTCATCTTTTAGGAAAACTCCTTTTCTGCGCTGGGGTTGAATGCATCAGGGAAAGCATTTGCAACCAGCCCCCAAATGCACTTCTTCCTTCCCATAATTCGCTGTATTAGACTGCAGTGTGCGGCCATCCCTGGAGTAATTACGGCTTTTTCCAATATTGCGTGTTGAGGAGGACCTGGATTAGTGCTGGGAAGTGCAGTCCTGTGGCAGGTGCAGTGGCTTCAGACTGGTTTTGGCTTCAGACTGGTTTTGGCTTCAGACATGTACATTCATTATTACTTTTTTTTAAAATTATGGTTACAATGGTAGTTTTTAAAAGGGTACCTGTAGGTGTTTAACAACCGCAATTTATAATCAGAGTAATTAAAGTCATAGAAATCAGTCATTTGAAATAAAGAATTGCAAGCAGATTAGAGTTGTCACCCGTGTTCTCGTATTTATCACTGCATACTTGGTGACTAAAATGTAGTAGATGTTTTTACACTGTACATATAAACAAGTATTATTATAATTTCCATGATTTTTTTTAATTTTAAAATGCACAGAGAAGATCTTTTTCCCTGTTGGCAGCCTGCAGGATCAGCCCATCTTTGCTTTTTCCGCAGAGGAGGGTGAAAGGAGTGTTCTCCATATGTCTGTGGGGTTAAAATTATCCTGAGCGCTGTGTGGCTACGGTTCTGCAGATGAGCGCAGTTCCGCACTCCACAGCTCAAAGGGACGTGTCTGGATGGAGACAGCAGCGGGAAGGCTTCCTCCCTGAGTCGTGCAGGTTCTCCGTTCACCCAGTTGTCTCCGTACGCAGGGTTTGGCTCTTTCAGGACGTCTTTTTCTTTAAGTAAGCAGTAGACATTTTTCCAAAAATAAGTGTACTGTAGTTTTCGTTTCTTAGCTCCCTGGGTATTTGCCAAAAGTTGTATCGCAGAGCCCTGCAGTCATTTGTATGGACACACGGGCTGTCTCCCAAGCCAGCGTAACTCCCCTGGCTGCTGGGAAGCCTCTGCCTGCGGGAGGGATGCGGCGTGGTGGCTCCAGGCTGTGGAAGAAGGAAAACAGCCAACAGCTAACGTCTGCTCGGGGATGGCCATCCAGCAGTATGCACTGAGCACTGGCGTGCTGCGAGTGCCCCTCTGCAGATCCTGACTTACTGTTGTTCAGGCTTTTCCAGCCCTCAGAACAGCCAGCAGTCATCTTGTGACCTGCCCGGGTCCCACCGTCCTTCGGGAGAGGAAGGGGTTTGGTGTTTGGAGCCCTTCTGCATTCGTTGAACGCTGGGCAGGTCGGAAGTGGCGGAGGTTGGTGCTGTTTAATCCCTGCGTGGATGGAGCAGGGAAGTGTTCTCCTGCCCCGCGCGCCTCGTGCAGCCAGGCTGAGGAAACATGCCCGTCCTCCCCATCCCGCGGCGCTGCCAAGAGAGGCGAAGTCTTTGCTTGTCTCTGTTTCTGTGCCGTTGGGTAGAGGTGGCAGTTCTGATCTCCGGCTCCGAAGCCGATACGAGTGGAAATGAAGGGGGCTAATTCTGCACACTGCAATGCTGCTGGACCTTGGGAATTGCCTCAGGTTTCTTGCGTTTTCCTGCCGTTTCCCGCAGCAGAGGTTTGCCTGTTCATACCCCGAGGCTGTGAGATGTAGACCTAATAAATTAGATTCTGGCTGCTTCTGTGCTTGGGCTCTCAGTAGTTTTGCCTGCAGAGTGCTCAGTCTTTCTGTTCTGGGATGTATTATAAATGCCACTTTCAGCCAGGTTACAGGCTGTTCTGTGCGCTGTGTTTACTGCAGAAAAACAGCTGAGGGTACATCTTTCACAGATTTATTTTGGGCATCTTACTTGGTTTCAGGAAAAAAACCCTGTTTCCTTCTTTTCTGAGTTCTCGAAGGAATATGAGCATTTCCTTATCTCAGTGGCGGGAGATTTGGGGGGAGAGCACATGTAAAAGCCTTTTGAAAGAAGAGGAGCTGTGATAGAGTGCCTTCCCCAAAATCCAGTATGAACAGATTAAACTGAATGTAATTAATACCATCAAGAAGAAATCCATTAAGTTGTTATAGTAACTGGGAAGCTAAGGTTTAAAATGTATGATCTGAGTGACTCAGCGCTGGGGGAGGGGATCTGAAAGCCCACATACGGAGAGCTGGCAGCATCCTATTCCCCGGTCTCTCTTCCGTCCATCCCCCGGGAAGCATCGCTGTGGGCACGTTGCGTGGTTGAGGCTCTCACCAAATCCCGAGCTTGTTTGTCGGCAGGAAGGACAAGTTTATTCAGTTCACCCTGTCTGCTGCACAAAATCGCCTGGTTTTCCTGTTGTAGATCTGTGTAACGATTAGTGCTTGTCTCTGCGGCGTGTCTGCTGGTCCTTGGAGAAAGTTGGTAAAACTTACCCAAAATGAGTGCTCATGGTAGCAGCGCTGGGTCTGTCTGAGGGGCTTTGCCAGTATATGGTTGTACTAAAGAAAATAGGAAGTTTGCTGTTACTTTTGTAATGTAGGATTCTTCGATCTCTCTCCTGGGGTGAGGAAAACCAGGTGAAAAGCCGATACTATCTTTTTTTTATCATTATATTCTCCAAATTGTAAGAAAGATGTTGAGACATTGTTTTAAATTTTGCAGTGAGAGTAATCCCTGCTCTAAAACCCATCTAATAATTTAAAACTGCTGTTTTACTAGAGGAATACAGGTGCCCTTCAGCTTTTCCATGAGGTAATCCGTGGTATTTTGCTAGCCGGAGTTAAACCAGGACATCCTGAAAGATGAGAGTTTCAAAACTCCTCCGTACTGTTTACGGGGATTCGTGTAGCTGGGTGGTAATTTAATGATTTGGTATGGCTGTAGTAAGTCGTAAATCCCCTTAATCTGCTATTCATCTTTGAAAATCCTTACCTTTATTTTCATACAGCCATTTATAGAAATGAAAGAAAACACCCAAGCGGCCCTAAGTCAGTCTTTCTCTCAACTGACTCAGCATTCCATTACCTGGGAGTGGTGCGGAAACCCCCTCGTTCCCTGACGGTGCCATAAATAGTTGGTGCTTTGATGGTGTTTCCGTGCTGGGAGGGGTGAGTCTAGAGGCCACATAGAGCGAGGGGCATGTTACCACGACCACCACATTGCTGCATGGCTGAACCAGGGCTGTAGGAGCCTGGTGCAGAGGCATCACGTCCGCACGCTGACGCTGGAGGATCCAAGCACCCCCGCCAGCCCCTGCGATGCTCAGCGCGGCCGTGCGGCCTTGCCAGCGGGACTTCCACTCCTGAGCGCAGCAGCAGCAAGGTCAGGTCTCCAGTGTGTGATCTTGCTCAGGGGAGAAGAACGTAGGACGGGGCAGGACATCTTTTTGTCTTGAAAGCTGGCATTTCTTCTGCCAGGAGGACAAGTCTGCTTTGCCATTCAGAGGAGGGAGAGCATTTTTTGTCTGCGTAAAGCACATCGTCCAAACAGAACGGGAAACCTGCAGAAATGTTAGGCCACTCTTGTGTCTTACGGCGTTTTGTAGGCTGATGTCTTGTGGCATAAAAAGGTCATTTTGTGACTACGTCATGCTGTTGCTTTGACTGTTTTGCATGGGAACAAAAGCAATGTATTCTTCCACCTGAACCTGTGAAACAATGCTGTACTGATAATACCTAAATATTTTATTTCTGGAAAAAAAGATACACGAGGTAGTGCAGAATCATCTGTGGCCAATAGAACGGCCTGTTTTAAAAAGAACCTAAATATTTCAAATACATTCTTTTGCTTCATTGCTGCAAAAGTGAGGAACTGCCTTTTACCCCCAAATTTTCAAATCTTGTTAGCAGTGCAATATTAATTGCAGTTACCAGCTTCCTCTTTAGCAATGGTTGAGTATTTCTTACTTTATGGGCCAGAAACCCATAAAGTTGCCCAGAGAAGCTGTGGATGCCCCATCCCTGGAAGTGTCCAAGGCCAGGCTGGATGAGGCTTGGAGCAACCTGGTCTAGTGGAAGGTGTCCCTGCCCATGGCAGGGGGGGTGGAACTGGATGATCTTTAAGGTCCCTTCCAACCCAAACCATTCTGTGATTCTATGAAACTAATGAAATGGTATCAGTTATTGCATCTTACGGATACAAACGTCAAGGAGACTTCGTTTTCAGTTACTTGAAATCACCAGCATTGTGCAGAGCAGTGATTTTCTCGGTGGAGCTGGATGCAACTTGCTTGGGATTCATCCCACCATGCTTTGAACAACCTGGCACTATCCCTATGTTGTGGAATTTCCAGTTTTACAATTCCCTTTGCAGCTTCAGTGATTGAATAATTTGGGCAGAAGAGCCAGACTTTTCATGGTGACGCAGACGCAGGAGCCACGAGGTGAAGCTGGTCCCTGGGACAGGGTAAAGCTCTGTGCCGAATCACGGGGATGCTGCGAGTAGGGGTTACTGACCAGTGTGCTTCTCCTTAATTGCGCTCTTTGAAATGACTGAGTTTGATCATAACTTTTTGAAGTATGAAGCATGAGGCAGACGCTTGAGTGTTGGAAGTATCACCCCACATAATTAAAGGTTTAAAGAGTTTTAAATAACTAGCAAAAAAAGAAGTAGTTTGAAGAAAATGCTGGCGTTACCACTTTCACCGAGCGTAATAGCACTTGGTTGGTGAGGAAATTGTGGTGTGAGCTAAAATCATCTTCCATTTAAAAAAAAAAAAGCTCATAATTTCAGACCGAAATCTAGAATAATGCAAATATTTTCCCAACAAGCAAAATATCAGATACCGAAGGGAACAAAACAGCAGTAGGAGAAAGAAACAGTAACATCTGCTTTGGCTAAATAAAAAAATCCTGGAGTAAGAAAGCTTAAATGTTCTTCTAAATCAGGCTTTTTCTAAATATCTTGTTATAAATTAGTTTTCCAGAATATGAAAATGTTGTCATAGACACCTCAAAATATTTGGAGTAAAATGCTGTGATGGAAGTGGTCTTAGCAGGTGCAAGTGGTCTTGTCTGGGGGAAAACATCCGCACATTTGAAGAATCCCAAAGGCTTTTCCTTTAGTCTTAACTTCATTTTTTAAAGAAAATTTTTATGGGATGGGCAGAGAGGAATTTAATTCTGGAAGTTGCTCGTATGGAAGGAAAACTGGGCTAAATGGGGTTTGTAGTTGACATGCCAAGCTAATGCAGTCGTGTCCTCTTCACTGCTGTGGATGCCATGCTTGGCCTTTGCGGGCGAGATGTGCAGTTTGATTGGTAGTTACTCTCCGTTTCTGTATGGAAAAGAGGTTTCCTGAAAAGCAGATCCATTTGACGAACCCCCTACCCCCAAAGTGAGAGCGTGACGGGAGATGCTTTTAGCCATGAAGTTTGGAATGGGGTTGATTTCTCCTGACAAGCCTCAAATCTTACGTTTAGACAATTTCCTTAGTTCTAATTGAACAACGAAGTTATTTTTGAATCCTCAGAATATAACTGGGTGTTGATAAATAGTAAGTAGGGGAGTTAGGCGAAGAACGTGAGTTAAGAATAGGTCTTTTTTCTAATCTCTGCATACGCAGCTTGCATACTCTTTCCAGGGTGCTCTTGTGCCATGGTAAGCGTAGCTGGTTCTCCGTCTTATTTCTGGCTCTGCTTTGACCGATAAGTGATTGTGAGTCACGTTTTCTCTGTGCATTTGTGGCTGCTGCCGTGGGGCTGAGCACGCTTGCCAAATGCTTTGAGGTCTGTGGGTGAAAAGTGCTGTAGCGATGTTAAATGTCTCCAAAACAGGATGGGAGATGCTGAGACAACAGGGAGCGTTACTGTTGATATACGGCTGTTCTTGTTACATGAGATGATGTGCATATTCCAGTATATTTTATATAATTTTTGAGACGTTGCACTGTAGCATGGAATGATTATTCCTGTATTTAATAACAGAGTAATAGCAGCTACTGCTGCACAAAATCTGTGGTCTAAAAAAATAAGTTCTTTGTATTTCACTAACAAAAAGGATGCTGCAGACAGGCAGAGTTGTTAGAAGCTGTCACGTGTAGCTAGATGCTATTAGCATAGAAGTAACCTCATTTTGTACTTGGCACGGAGAGGTCTCTCCCAGACTCTTCTTTCTCCTTCTTTGGACTCCTGGCAGGATTGTCTTCATGAGCAGTCTAGGATACAGAGTTTATGAAAATGCAGTTTATCAGCTGCAGAATCCTTCCTGATGAAGGGAGGACACGGAGGGGCAGGAGGCAAAGAGTAGCAGTTGTTTTCCTTGGGAAGGAGCATCCTTCCTCCTTTTTATTTATGTTTTGTGTCTTGTCTGTGAGCTAGTTCCCTGATCTCTTATCACTCCGGAAGCATTTACTCTCGTTGGCCATGGAACAGGTTTTGCCTCAGGCAATTACATTGTTTGGTTAGGTGGTGCTGGACACCACCTTGTGTGTTGGAGGCTGTGCTGTGAGGTGAGCAGGACCTGCCTGCGGCTGAGGATCTGGTAGGGAAAACCACTGTGTCCCATCACAGAGAGCTTTCCACAGCCATTCACTGCTGCCTTCTCTTGTTTGGAGATGCTGCTGGGCATCTGGTCATGCTTGTGCAGCCCCTTGTCTCCCGTTTTGGAAGGCATCTGCAAGTAAGACAGAACAGCAAGAAGGGTTACGGGACACTCAAGAAGATTCTTGCTAATTTTTATGGGATTTTTACCTGCCTAAACAGTACAAGGGGAAAAAAGAAAGGCTGTGCCTGGCTGGGGAGGAATGAGGTGGTGCCTGGCTCCTGCAGGGTGCGGGAAGGCTTCGGGAGCAGCATGGGAAGAACACTTAGAGCAAGTCTCTTACTTGCATGAGGCCCCCCAGTCGGGGCCCGTCTTGGCCACAGTGTTGCCCCAGGCCTTCTCCCCTGCCTGCAGCCCCCGCTGCCCATGCACAGCCCGTCAGCCGGTCAGAGAGCTTGCCACGGCACGGGCTCCGGTACGTGGGGACCGTCAGCCCTGCGTTGCAGATGCCGGGCACAGACATGGTGGTGATAGGGCAGCTAAGCCTCTCCTGCGTCACACACGGGCTTCACGGGGTGTTGGCATTGCGCAAGTAGCTTTGGACTTTTCCTTCAGCCTCTTGCTGTGCAGCTGGTGTACGGGTAAGGTTTCTTCTCACTTCTGTGGGTCCCCTCCTTTGCAGGTCTCAACTAGCTTTATTTTGGTTCTCTAGGGGCTTCTTGCTGCTCTGATTTTGCATTTCATCTCTCTGCACTATTACTTGGTGGTTTTTTTGAAAAGGAAAACTTGGCAAGTTTAGGACCGTAATGCTGTTACAAGAGTTCCAGAGGGTGAGCTCTTCTGAGGATGCTCTATTTGTAGGTTTGATTGTATACTTCTGTGCTTGGGATCACTGTTGGTTGCTGCATGGCTCCAGTATTAAAAGAAAAGAAAAAAAAAAAAAAAAAGGAAGAAAATCCTTCTTGCAGGCTGTTTGAACTTGTCTCTTCCCATGAAAACTGTAGGGGAAAGAGAGATCTGAGATTCTGAAACTTTGCCTCTTGGTCTAAAGCAGTATCGGGGTGAGTTGAGGAAGGTAAGAAATAAATGGGTGGCATGAGGCAAGTGCCGCCTTAGCTGGCAGTGGGTTTCCCCGTCCCGCTCATCCAGCACATCCTAATCCCGCCTGATCTGCAGCCTTTCCGTGATCCATGCAGACAAGGCTTAGTGCATTATGCCCCGTTCCTAATAAAAACACGTGGGGAGCATGAAGTCTGTTTTTTTAAAACACGCACCCTACCAGTCTGAAGGGGGGAACTTGCGTTGCGTGCGTTTTCTGTCGCCCCGCGCTTTGTCGTATCTTTAAACTGACGTGTTTTTTTTTTAAAAAGCATAATTGAGAATTGTTCTTCGCTCTCCGAACGCTGTTCAGCTCCGCTCCGAGGAGTGGGAGGCTCATTTGCACATGGAACAAGAAAGGTATAAATTGCATCTTTTAATAGTATGCTTCACTTTCCAAAGGGATTACCTTGAAAACCCTGTACGTGCTGGTAGGGAGCGCTGGGTAACCGTATCCTTTGTTGCGGTCAGAGCTGGTTTTTAAATGGTGTTTGACCACAGCAGTAGACAGACTGTTTTAGAAAGATAAGATTTAGAAACCATTAACATAGTAAAGAAAACAGAATCGTGTTTTCTGCAATTCTGTCTTTTGCCCAGGCTATTAACGTATCCTGAAAGTTTCCTGAAAGAAAAAATCACGGCCGTGTTTTCTCCAACTGCTGCTTGTGTTTCGCGGGGGTTCATCACAGCCCGTTAGGCCTAGTGACAGTAAGCAAAGTAATGATACGTTCAACTTCGTATTGCTTTGCCTGTCATAGCTGAAACAAGTGAAGAGTGATGCCAGCCTGGCTGTACCCTCTGCTGGAAGTCAAAGAGTTACTGGAGTTTCTGGAATAGACCGACGTCATTATTCTCAGCTTTAACGATTAGATTGCCAGAGAAAAGATGAGTCTCTGCAATCCTCTTAACCTTGGTGATAGCTCAGTAAGAAACCTCCTAATGAAAGTTAAGACACTGTTTTAATAAGGATAATTTACCCAGTGGTAAACACGGGAAGGGAGGTGTGTGTGGGGGTTAAATTTTTTTTTATTTGGCCTTGCACAACTTTGACAGAACTTTCTCAAATCTGTACAAAGAGTATCCTGCATATAATAGCATTCACTTTTTTATTACAAAAGAATTGATTTAATTTATATTGTAGGTAAATTTTCAATTTTATTACATGGCCAGATGCCTGATAGCATCCCAACAGCAGACTCTTTCAGACTTGCTTTGCATGCTCAGCCTGTAATTCACTGGTTGGCAACTAGGAGAATGCTTAAAGCTGCCTTGGAAGTGGACAGAGTGAAGTAGTCACTTAGCTGGTTGGATGATATGGGTAGATCCTTAGCACTTCTGTAGCAAACTTAGTTTATGTGAGAATTGCAGTGGGAAAAAATAAAGCTGGTTTCACCTCTCAGGGCAAATCCTTGTTTTCTGAGCCTATTTTCACAGGTGATGGGCATTTGTGCTAATAGAGGCCCTTGCTTTGGTTTTGTGTACTGCTAGGAACTCTTCTCTGCATTTTATGACAGTTATAATTGATTGACTTGTCTGAAGAGGCGTGAGTTCCTTGGAGCTGCCAGAAGCTCTGCAGACCAATTTGTCTCTGTTCACAAGAAATGTGAAAAGACCAGTGAAAAAACCAACTTTTTGCTCTCTAAATAAGTAGTGCAAAGGGCTGTTTGGGAAGTTCTTGTGTCTGCCTTTCTGGAAGGCTGTGTCCAAGTAGCTGGACATAACAGTGGGAGTCGCAGAGCTAGAAATTTAGGGCTTAATGCTGGGAAAATAGCCTAGTGCCTAAATTGGTGAAAGGGAAGTAGGTACAGGTCACTCTTCCGTGGCTTAAGACATGCATGTGATGCAAAAACAGACGGGTAGAATTCCTGAAGCGCATTTTTCAGGGGAATGTGATTCTGCGGAAACCTTTGACTGGTTTCTCTTTGGAGCTTTATTCGCCGCATGTGCAGCGTGCGAGCACACCTCAGGTTTGTTCCCGCTGTAGGTGTGTGGCTCCAGTGCCCGCGGTGATGCCGGTGGCGCCGTGCAGCCACTTGGCCACGACCTCCATTGCCTTTTCTGTAAGTGAGTTGACCTTCTTAGCAACCCAAGGGCAAAGAATTGCTCTCGCATTTTGAAACTGATGGGTTTGTTTACAGTAAATACAAACACATCTTGATCAAGTATCAACTGCTGTTTGTACCTCAACTTGCCTTTCACCAACATTAAATCCACGCGGGGTTTATTTTTCTTAGAAGGAATGCAATTTCCAGGCCTGAAGTAAGAGCCCATGGGTTTCATCTGAGAGAGCAAGACCAGAGATAATCACTTTTGGTTTGGGTGGTTTTTGGTAACTGTCACCCTGAGTACGCGCTTCCCTCTGTGAAATTTTGATCATCTTTAAGGAGAATCAAGTTGTTCGAATCCCAGCTCACGAGTGATGTAATTATCTGTGTGATCAGATAATCTCCTTCATCCCAGTCCTTTCCTTAGTAAAGCTCCTCTGTTAATTCACCATTCAGGTTTCTGTTTTTGTTTCCGCTCAGGCTCTGCAGAACCTGTAAGGAGCAGCATTTTCTTGCTAGGAGATGTACTGCCCCGGTCTGTCACAGCTGGGCAGCGCTGCGGGCAGCTACAAACAGGTACTGCTTCTATGGTACAGATTCTATGGTACAGTACAGCAGAATGCGCTGCGTTATCCGAGTTTCGCCAGGTTTGGGTTTGTTTATCTCTCTCTCAGTCCTTGTGTCTTGCAGCCTTGAAAAGTAGGAGGAAATGAATTTAGAACATGGAGGGAGCCAGCTAAACAGCCTGCTTGCCAAAACCTGTTGTTAATCCAAAGAAGTGGCACGGCACGAGCAGCAGCTGTGTAATCCTCCTGGCCCTGCCCTGTCTGTGCTTCAGTGGGGATGGAGCTGTCATTAGGGGTGAGAGGGTTAATCTGCTTGTCCGATAACCCTGTGGCTTTAAACCAGCCTGTGCAGAAGCCAAAGCGTTTGGGAAAACAGTGACATGTGTTGAAATGTGTGGCTTGTCTCCCAAATCATACCCAAACTTCCACGTTAAGATGCGTTTTAGGAATTTCTTTAAAAAGTGGATTTCACACTGGATGAGTTGAATAGCCTGGGTTTTTTAAAGTGTGTAGGAAAAGCAGGCTTTATCACATGCATCCATGTAGTTTTATCCTCGCCACTGCCAGCTGCCAGTTTTGTACCCTGTTAATTCATACCATTGCTATAGGGCTTTATCACTCTGAAATTGCTGGAGCGTTTACTGTCATTTTTGAAAAACACGGTCATGGGGCTCAAAAAAAAGTTCAGGTGGAAGAATTAGGTCACCTTGGTGTAAAGAGAAATCTCATACCCAACCTAGGATGTGTTCCAGCAACATGGCTTAGGCCCAGCTGCAGCTCTTGTCTCCGTAGTATAACACCAAATGCAAAGCCTTGCTGTGTTTAGGCATTCCCTGTTACCCACACGTAACCAGCCTGTTGGGATACAGCTGCTTTTTGGAGAGTTTTGGGAGCGGAGAGGAACCCTTAGCTTGTAGCTGAAGATTGCACAACTGAGAAGATGTGCATGGGAAAAAATTTCCAGTAAGCCTCTTTAGGATGCCTTTTTTTTTTTTTTTTTGATGTGCATGGGAACAAATTTCCAGTAAGCCTCTTTGGGATGCTTTTGGTTTTTTTTCCCTAAATGTTTGTCCCAGGTGTCAGATCTCTTATGTAAAGACACAAAAAAAAGAATGACTCAGATTTTGACGGTAATTTAGCGATGACTAACGGAAGTCATCAATTTTCTTGGTAGGCTTTTCAGAAATGCAATCCCCATTGAACAAAATATGTATGGTTTTTCATAATTATTCATGTTCTGGTTAAAATTACTTTGACAAATTGATAAATATTTATAAAGGAAAGGAAGTTGTATACAGGGACTCAGGCTTCCGCAGAAACGATCTGCTGCGCTGTCTGGGCCATCTCTCCATGTCTCATCTCCTAGTGTGGCCCTGATCCTAAAGTTCAGCAGAATTTAGGAGACACTCTTAGACTCTCATTCTTTTGGGTATTTTTTCCAAAGATGTTTTCCTGGATACTTATTTATGTGTGTGTTTGCTTACTTTATTATGAATTTACTTACTTATTTAGGTCAGTTCGTGAACTGCCCTATATTCAGGAGGGAGATGGAGTTGTTTGTCCCACCGTGGGGCGTGCCGCAGCGTGAGCTTGTTGGTGTTGGGCATCACAGAGTCTGCACAGCCAGGCAGTAATGAACGCCTCAGACTTGTACTGTATTAAGCACAAATCTGTACTTTATTAAAACCACATCTGTAGTCTGCTTAGTTCTCTGCTTATGCAACTGCTTCCTTCTTTTCTTCTTTCTAAGAAGTTTGTCTACATATTACAGCGGATATGTATTTATTTCTGGCAGCAGATAGTCATGTGATGTTATTCTTGGTCTGTGGATACGTACCACTGTCATGGGCTCAGTGATTCTGTTGTTCTCTGTCCCTTGCTCCTGGATGGTCCTGTTTGTCCTTTTCA
>NW_010258580.1:0-30824 GCF_000690775.1 Eurypyga helias
ATTCTGTGATTCTGTGATCTCTGCAGAGGGCTTCCCAAAAGAGAAAGCAAATCTTACATGTTTTCCCAACCCCGTTAAGCCTCTAAGCACAAAACCATTCTACACACTCACCTTGCATTGAAGAGATTTGTATTTCATTTAGACATACTTCATGAAACTGTAGTCTGAGCAGGTGCTAGGCATGTGGATGAGGTTTGGTGGTGGTGTATTTACACCACCTAGCAACTTGGAGGATGATACATAGGTAGAGGACATACACACTACTGCAATACATCTTAAACGTGGTAAGTAGTGTACATCTTAAATGGGCCTTCTCATTTCTACATTGACAAATCTTTCCTAGACATATTTATCTTTACCTAAAGCTAAGCAAATCTTTGAACAGCTAATGAATTAGCACAAGCAGATGTTGCCGAGAGGCAAAAAGCTTTCTTTGGCATCATAGCTATTTGGAACTCTTTGAGCAATTCCAAAAGATAGTCAATGGCTATCAATGGAAGATCATTAAAACACCTTGAATTGGAGTTCAAATCATTGGGAATTCACACGTATTAATGGGATAAACTTCATGAAGTAAAACCAAAGCATACCTGTAGGACCCTTACATAGCACACACCACACAGCAGTGTTCTCTCCAGTCTCACAAAAGCCCAAGTGATATCCAGAAGTCATTATATAATTCTAAGTAACATTTTGAAACAAAAACTACACTTACTGTGGACAGAACAAAATACCAAGAGATATTCATATCTGAAATCAGTGTTACCACAAGATGTCACTCTCAACTTTGTTTAGAGAAAGGGTTTGACTAAAGAGATCAGTTACTTTTTTCCCCAAGTATATTTATTTCCTTCCAAACTGTATTTACAAAATTCAAACATAAATTAATTGCTTATAAGGAAAAAAGAGCTAAACTAACAGGAGAAATATAGCCTACACACCAAAACTCATTGATAAATCCTCAGAAAGAAGGCTGGGTATGAAATGAGAATAGAAGCAACAATCTTTTAGGTTTAGAGGTTAAAGAAGAAGAAAAATAAGGAAGTTAGTTTTATACTGCAGTTCAACACTGGAGATTAAAAATAATTCAAAAAAAACCAAGACTTGGGAGAAAATACCCAGCACACATTGCAAACCTGTATCTATCCCTCTGTCTCAATGTAATTAGGTCACATTTCTCCTGCTATCTAATTACTGTTTTGAAAGATCCTCACCCACAGCAATTCCTCCTACTACCTGCAGGAATTTGGGTTCTGGAAAGACATTGAATCTTCTAACAAATTTTCTGCTGAAAATGAACATTCATCTATAATATGTAAAAATATGCAATTACATCACATATGTGTGTATATATGTGTGCATGGATATATACCCATAATACTGTGAATATGTGTAATTTATATGTTACATGTATATAGATATCTGCACAGAATTTTGGTGGCAGAAGGCAACAAGAGCATTCGAGCCACATCACCACCTATTTGCCATGGAGGCAGAGGACTGGCCCAGGGCATGGATCAAGGCAGTGGCAGAGCGAGGGTCTGGAAGCGAGTCCTCCAAACAAAGCCACTCCAAAATCATCTGCACTGACATTTCCATTACCAGTACACTGAAAAAAGATGGTGATCCCAACCCCAGTACCTCCAAGAAATATGCCATCAAACTTTTATTCTGCAGAAGAAAATCATCTGATTCAGCTAAACCATCTAACCATCCCAACTAACACTGGGACAAAAATCAGACCCAAGAGAGGAGAAACTGTAGATTTAGTAGTGTCACCATCTCCAACAGCTCAAGCAGTGAAGGCTGGTGTGAAGTGTCTGTCCATTCTGAACTCAATTTAAAATGTGTGTTATCAATATCATCACACAGTGGAATTAGCAATGAGAAGCTCTTTTTATATCCTTACAGTCTTGGAAGTCTCCATGTAATATTAACTTCAAAACACCGATAAGGTTGTGAAAGTAACTCCCAAAGTTAGAATGTGTCACAATTCAATGCATGGCCACATACCATTTTTCTCAGTGCTCTAACAGCTTATTCAGTGCACCAGATGGGCCTGCTCTGGGGAAGCCCTCTGAGCAACCTCCACACCATTTTTCTTAGGCGCCAAAAGGCTGAGAGCAATAAGAAGATTTCTTGAAGGTTCTTCAACTTAAGAGCATTAAATGCCACCCTGGGAATTAGATCGTACTTCTGACTCCTACACAAAGTCTCAGCGATGGTCAGGAAGTTACATACGTTGTATTCTTCCAAAATTATCTCCCACCAGATGATACTTGTGCTTTAAGTGCCCAAAATGAGACACTGGAACAGCCTTGTTGGAATAGTGATGCTCCTCGTTTCAGCTGGAGCTGTGGTCAGATGTACGAAGTGGTGTATGTGATGTCACAGGTCAGAAGTGTCTCCAACCAGGCCTCTAAAATAAGTAAATATTTGAACCTCTGTTTCTCAAGGCTTCAGTACCATTCCATACCACAGATGTACAATCGCTTCATCACACAGTAAATAATAGGAAAGCAATGGATTAAATACCTGCTCATGAGCTGAGTCCTGCCACTTCTCCACACTGAATGAAGCCGGATTTTTAAGGGAAAACAATATGAGATCAAATAAATAAGAAGTATCACTGAAGGAAAATAACGGAAGATTGGCAAGGAGGATTATAAACACGCTTAAGTGACCGACAGCTGAGGTGGAGAAAAGTACATGTATCATGCTAATTGTTGTTTAGCCTTGTGTGTTGGACAAGTGGAGCATCTGTGTTTAGATAACACAGGCCTGTGACAGACTCGGAGGCACCCTATCAATCAAACACGCTTGAGGTTCCTGCCCTGCAGCAGGAAAGACCAAAGCACAGGGGAAAACTACACCCGCGTGAATCCTTGAAATACAGGCCAAAACAGCAGGTTCGGTGACCGAGCTCCGAGGTGCCTGCATCCCAGCTTGTGTGCCTCTGCCCAGGTGCTGCTTCGAGCATCCCTTGGCTCATGGCGTAACACAAATAAATTTACTCTTTGCATTTCATCCGTGGTTTTGTGGTTGTTGCTGTGTCCGGCCTGTGTCAGGTCACACAGTCACAGTGTATGTATGTACAGGGACTGAACTCAGTTTGCAGAAGATCTTAGTTACACCACTGCCTTACCCCTGACCACAGACCTTACTCTTTTCATACTGTTTTGAAATACCACATCATTTCTGTGTAACATAGCATAATGATAACTAATAAAAAAGCTATTTTCTATTTCTAATGCCTGGTATTTTATGCAATAGTGCCTTAATCAACTACATCAGCAGAAATTCAAAGCAACGCAATGATGACAAAATGGAGACAGGAAAGATGAAAGACAAATTCAGTCTTTTTTGAAAAGAGATCACAATTATCTCAGTGGCAGATCAGGGTGACAGAGCCCACAGTTGCAGAGAATGGACCACATGACAGAATAAACACACGATGGGAATGAATAACACAACCTGCAGTATTTCTAGTCAAGACTTATTTTAATACCCAACACAGCTTCAAAGTACAGAATCATAGCTGAGCAAACTACAGGAGAAGTTTGAGATAAATATGATATTCAGTTACTTGTTACTATATATATTTACTTATAACTATATATATTTATTTATATGTATTATATGTGTGCATGTATATACAAATATATACATATATGTAAGATTAACTAGTTTACTTTCATGCATCTAAGTATTCAGTGCTCAATCCCCATTGCACTTTAATCCCTTAATTCAGTGTTTTGCACTGACTCCCACGACACTGGAAGCACAGGGTTAGGGAAAAGAGTCCTGGGATTCCAGAAAAGCTACAGGGGTGGTACCAGGCAACAGATTTGGCTCACTTATAGCAGCTTTGAAAACCATAAGGTATAACACTCTCCAAAGCTAAAATGTTTCTGTGACTTCAAACATACCATGCAGCTTCTTAAAAAGTTATATTCATTAAACAAAAATCACATCACAGACTAGCCTAAAATGACTCCACAGACCCAAATATTAGAGAGGGAGAACAGCTCTGTTATTTTAGAGACAAAAATACACATTGAGATTGCTGACAGGACAGCTTATTCCAGATTATTTTCTTCTATTTTATTAGCAGAAGTACAAACTACATTAGCAAGATGTAAATCCAGTCTTTCTTTAATTAATGCCAAAAAACCAGCCTCTCTCATTGTCCTTTTATATTCCCTCAGCTTGAAAAAGAAGAATACATTATTCAAAATAAAACCAGATTATCTAAATGCATCTCTAAATAATTTGTCTCTAGCTCTCATCCCAAACCAATAATAAAGGGTTATCCCTATTTAACACAAAGGGAAAGAAAAGCTTCACACTGGGACAGCAGCCACACAGCAACAGCTGCTGCAACTGCATTTTATTAATTCTAATTATACATGGAATCCATATGGCCAAGACACACTTAAAAAAAAAATCAACTCACACTACAGGAACAAACTCCAGCTTTTATTCCTTGCTGGATATTGAAAACTAACACGCTCAACAATTATCACATCACTCGTATTAAAAACTCATCTTAAAAATGGTTTATTTCCAATGTACAGCTTTTGCATTTCAAATTAGGAAAGTCCACAGAGCTTCTGAATTGCTTGTCCGAGATGTAAACACTATCATTCATTGGTTAAAAGGCAGCAAAACATGAGCAGAGGGTTGCATTAGGATTACAAGTGATTATGTATTACCTAGGTTGTATCAGTACTGTAATCTGTTTCTTCTCGTACACAGATAGGCTGAGAATCCAAAATACAGACCTGGGCTGGGATTCTGAATTTTTTGGAGTACATCAGCATTCATATCTAGCTCTTTTGTGCCATTCTTTAAGGAAAAGGTCAACAGCAAGGAGGAGAACCCAGTCAAAATTCCCATAAGTGTAAGACGTTATCCAAGTTTTGCTTTTGAGTTCAGGTCTTTTTTGGTAATTCACAAGTTTATGTTATTTAAATTCTTTCCAACAAAACCCAGCTTGTGATACCCACACAAGATTCCCACACTCACCTTCTCTCAAAGTGGAAAATAACCAAATTACTTCAGTCTGAAGAACTTGTTGTGAGAGGGCTATTCACATCTCCAGGTTGACCAGCAAGAACAGGGAATGCCATGCCCTGGCTCTACTTGATCCTCATCTCTAACCAGTAAGGCATCGTTGTAACACCCAGTGCATCCCAAAGGCAGAAGCAATTTGGAGATTTTTGGAAATACAGAAGTATTTCATCTCCTCTGTCACAGACATAACTAAAAAAGACTGAATAAGATTCCAGAACTTAGTGAAATGCTCCTCTCCAGATATCCTAATCCCCATTTCCCTATAGTAACATGATGTCTGTCGGTCCTTTCCTGCACGTGCATCCATCTCCCAGCTCTCACCAACTAACTTTGAACCCTCTGCCCAGTGTCAATGCAACTCGAGAGCAGTGACGAAGCCCCAGTTTCTCCAAAGGATCTACAGGTAGCGTGGGGTGGGGAGAGTCAGAAGAGCCGGACAGAAATGATACTGCAGAGGAAACTGCACTGCCATGGGAGTAAAAATAACCGTGGGTCAAAATCCACAGGAAACCAGTCACACTAGATCTGCCATTTTTTTGGAACAAACAGCTCATTCTGTGCAACCAGACTTTTGCTGGAGAACTGCAAAAGTTAGTTCCTCGAGCTGGCTGCAGTCCAGCCCCCAGCTTGTAAAAAATAAAGATCACACGGCTTCAAACCATCCTGAAGATCTAGCACTGCTACCTTTAGCTCTTTTGAGAAAAAGAGCAAAATTTGCTTACTAAGAGAATTGGACTTGAAGAATAAAAGCAGCTGCAGCTGTCTTCAGGCAAAACAAAAGCTGCCCTCGAATTTAAATTTCAGTTCTGCTGTAATTTATGCCGCAACAAAGATGCCAGTTTGGGAAAGTAGGACTCTGTGCAGAGTAATAACAGGCTTCCCCATTGTCAGAGATGCCATTTGAATGCCTCTCAAACGTGACACATTCCTTTTGCTCCTCAACACTTGTAATAATCAGGGAGGGTTTCAATATTTTTAAGTAGGGCTATAGAATAATCTTTATTTCTCAGACAGGGATCGTATGAATATAAATCTCTGGAAGAATCACTCCCAGAACATGATCCAAGGCAAGCGAAGTCAATGGGAGGTTTTTCTTTGACTTCATGAATGCTGGACTCAGGCCCTTGGCGAGAGGATTGCCCAACTTGCCCAAGATGGACACAGGCCTGGCTTCACAGGATTAACTCCCAAGGAATTCAGTGTTGTTACAGGAGGTGAAATAGCCTGACATGACCAGAAACCAGCTCACTGATGTTAAGTCGAGAGAACAATGACATGTGTGATCAGTGGCCTTACATTCAGGAGCACTGTAAGTAGCTAAGTGCACCAAACACAAAACAGGCTAAAAACATCTACTGAGACTGAGCTTGGCAAGTATAAATGGATAGCATGTGGTTGTGCTTTCCTATGGAAAAGTTTCCCAGTACAGCAATTCATTTAATATCCTTTTGGTCTGTAAGACACTGACACAGCACTAAGTGCTGAAACTTGCTTCCTCCCATGGATTGAGAAGGATTGGTACTAGTGAGGGCCACCATCACTTTAGAAAGGTGATTGACAATCACGTCCCCTGTTTTGACATCCTCGACTCTAGCAGCTTTATCAGGAGCCTTGTGAAATATGGTGTTGTCTCGTTTTCTGTGGTGCCATGAACGTCAATTCTCATGTTTGCTCAGAGAGAAGTACAAAAGTCTCGGTGGTAGTGGATAAAAGCCTGAAAGTATGACTGCAGAGTTTCTCTAAAGACAGGCCATAGAATCAGACAGTAACAACCTGCAGTATTTCATAGATGATTTCTTTCCCTTTTATGCAAATCTCATAAGCTTTTTACACTGAAGACCAGCACTACCATGTATGACTAGCACTGGATTTTTCAGGTGTTGCATGATTGACTTTTCCTGGCATCCATAACGGTTCTTCAACACCTACTTTGGTGCAGGCTCCATCTCCAGCCTAGGACTGTGCCACAGGTCTCTTGCTTTTCTTGCCGTTTATCCTGCTGTTCACACATCTATTCCTCAGTCCTGACTCACCTCCTTCCTTCCAGTCTCAAATTTTCTTGTCACTATTTAAAGGTTTCTCCTTAAACACAACATGCCTAAACAAATTCCTTGTCTTTCCATTAATTGCCTCTACATTCTTCTTCTCTATATATTGTCAACAGCATAATTATTCTTCCCAGCATTAAAGCCTACAAATGGGGGGACTTCTATATCATTACTCTTAGATGGCATGCATTGCTACATCTATCAAAATCTTACGCATTTTTCATTCTTTGCATTTTCCTATGGGGTAGGTTTCAACATCACATCATTACTTGACAGATTCCTCTCCAGTTTCTGTCATATCTAAACTATACTGAAATTTAACCATTGTGCTAAGTGTAAGGGGAATTTCAGTCTCAGCTCACAACTCTGTAGACACCAAAGTCAATCTAATTAAGACAATTCCTTAGGAAGCCAAGCTCTTGACTTGCTTCATGCTTACTATGCTGAACATTTGCATTTCTCAATGGCTATGTTATTTTTCATAGATACGTATATCCTAAAATATTTAAATCAATGCGGGGCTTGTTTTGGTTCTCTTAAATGGCTATACTTGATGACCTCCTTATATATCTTATCTGTCCTATAGCACTCTGCAGTAACCTGGAAGATCACAAGATATAACTACATTCCTAGAAGTTTGGATACTAATATAACACCATTGACTTATACTGCCACTTAATTTATACAAACTTCTAATAGAAGAGTAACATGTGATTGCAGAAGAAAAGCCAAGTCAAAAAGGAAGTCAGGTTAAAAAGACATTATTGTTCTTTTTAAATGGATTATTGTAACAGGGCTTATTTAAAAGTGAAATGGATAAGGAAAAAGTCTAAAAAAATCCCTCTTACTAAAAACACAAAATTATATCTTAAGTCTCTAAATACAGGCTGTGGCACAGATGACCAGGAAATTCTGTAATCCTTAGGGCAGTGTTTACTACAGAATGTTTTAAGACAGGCAGTTTTATAACGTCCACATTATTTTGCAGAAATAGTACACCACCATAAAAAAAAAGAAAAGAAGGTGATGCAGATTTTAATTGAAAATACACCATTTTTAAAATTCAGGCAAAGTTATGCAAGCATGAGAAAAAAAAAACATAAGACATGGTTTCAAAGCGCTCAGGAAATACGTCATGCACTGCAGATTGGGTTTATCCGAATTTTAGAAAAACCTATTGAGATTAGTTTTTACCTAATACTGCATAAGATGATTACAGCTATTTGTGGCACTTTAATTCCTGCTAGAAACAAAATGATGTTTTAGAGAGACGTATCTACAAACAAACAAAAAATACCCCAACCCTGACATAAACCTCTTTCATCCATTCTCATTCAACAGAACGGCTTTCTAAGCTGTAAAATCATGCACTTCCCTTAATGAAATGAAGGCTAGGCAAACACATAGCAAAGGGTTTTAGAAATAAATTGTACTAAGTTATGTATTGCATTATAAAACCTGATTCAGTTTCATGAAGAAAAGGACTGCAAAACAAGAAAATTTGGTTGTCTTGCCATATCCAGATGACAATTATTACTCCGTGTCATGGTTTTCCTTTCTTTATCTATGCAAAATGCCTCCAACATGTCCCACGATGAGACAAACCCAACAAACAAGTCATTTGGAGTCCCACAGGTTTCATTTTGTCTTTCTTGCAGGGCGTTAAATAAATAAATATTCACAGCAGAACATCATGTGCTACAATTTGAGAGGACCCTGTGACTTTAACAACATCCACCTACAGAGAACCCTACAAAAAGCAAAAATCCTTATGAGGTTGTAATAACAACAGTACCAAAACTCCTCACCATGCCTAGAAGGATTGGCACAACCCTTTGTGTGAAAGTAATTTGGAATTAACTTAAGCGTAATGTCAATATCTAAATATGCATTCTTCCCCTCGCACACTGCTTCTGAAGAGCTTCTCCTCCTCCCCCCCTCTTAGGGCTGGATTTTCAAAGCATTGTGTTTGGGCCACCGGAGTGTCAATGGGACTCCCGAGACTGCGGCTCCACGTGTCACTTTGAAAACGTGCCTCTAGCAACTAACTCGGCTGTAACTGAACACGACTCTAGCAAGAAGCCCAGCAACAACAGCCCAAAGGGTGAAGGAGACACTTCTGAACCCGAATTAAAATGTAAAGGACAATCCATCAATAATCCTCCTGTAAATCACTTACAGAAATTTTAGCTCCATATTTGTAGTCACCGTTTGCATGTGTAGAATATACATATGAAAAATACTGAATGCTCACTTTTCTCATGTTACACCCCCATTCAGTAGTCAGTGAATATTTATGAAACACTGAAGATAAAAACAATCACGTGTGCATTGAGAGCCCAAGTTCAAAAGATGGCTGGTTGAATCAAATCACACAACCATAAATTTGAGAACAAAAGGAACTAGACAACACTAGATTTGAAAAGTCCCTCTAGTTATAATTATTTTTCTTTATCCTTACTTGTTATACTCAATTTTAGACATCCTACAGATTGTTAAAGTGTTTTGGAAGTCAATAAGAACAGAATACACACAAAGGACAGGGGTGGTTAAAACAGCTGAATTTGTAAAGGAATCAAATTCTATTGAAGCTGTAGGACCTACAAAAACTGAACTGGGCACATAAAGTTATGTTAACTTTACGCCTGGTAGGCACATGCACTTCTGCATCCAGGTTAATGATTCTGTACAAAGTCACATTTTTTCATTAGCAGTTGCAGCCTAAATACTCAAAAGGCCAATCAATTCTGGATAAAACCAATGTTTGACAGCTGTGAATGAGATCAAGGTTTGGAAAGAGATGAACACTCCAACTGTGAAAATTAACTCTAATTGAGATTAGGGACTCAAAAATGGACGTTTTCATGACCATTAGACATCCTGTAAACATAAAAGACAAAGAAACATTAACAGTATGGAGCTTAAAAAGAGACAAGAAGCTCTACCTTAGGTATTTCAGTGTGTGGTGGTCTGATCGATAGGTGAATGGAAGAAACTATGACGGGAAGCTGAAACTAATGTCATGGAAGTGGGTTTTTTTGAAATACCGATTAGGCAAGAACCTCATTATTGATTACATAATAACATCATCTACCACACTGAAAATAATGACAAGAGGTCACTATTTTGTATTATTCCAGAAACTAGACCAAACAGCAAACCAAATGTACTAACGAGAGACTCCGAGCACGTCTTGCGATTCCCAAATCTCTTTTATAAAAGGAAGCATTTCAGAAAAAGGAAGAGACATCCAAAGACCTACCAATTAAAATGCTGCCTAACTTCCCTAACACCACACTCAATCTGTTATTGTGGCAATCAAACGACTACGTTTATTCAACTTTAATTGATTCAATCTTAATGTAGCTGTAATAATTTCTAGCATACGCAATACATCAACAAATATTGCAGTGCAGCCACACAGAGAGCACACCTGTTGTTAGAGCACACTGAGGGATTATTTCAAAGTACTGCAGCAGTAAATGTCACTTCTGTGACATGTGTATTTCTTCAGCACATCTATATCCATAGTTAGCTTCACAGAAATAACATAGGAACATCCCATTTTTTTTTTCATTCTTTAGTTCAAATCTATTTATAACTCTTTGATAAATACCATTCAATAATGAGTCTATTTCCTTTTTCAAAGAATACACAGCAATTAAAGATTATGTAGGGTTTATAAAACAAAGGTAATCTGTTTAAAGAAGCTGATGGAAATTACAAGTAAAACTGCATTGACGTTAATTACAATAATTTGTAGGAAAAGTTAGAGACTGGTAAGATACACTTGTCATAAATGCTACAGAAATTACTGAACTCTTCCTGGACCTCCAGCAACTTCACAGTAATGGTGCAGAATTGATGTACTTCTACATTTATGATATATAATCAAAATTTTTCCCTAACTGCTATTGATTTTAGCTCTGCAATGAGCACAATTGTTAACTCTGCCTTCCAACTACCATAACTTGAAGGTTCCTGTGCTTCCACAAACATCATTTGTGTTAGGAAGTGTGCTCTTTAGGTGAGGTTTGCACAAAATGCACAGATGTTTGTGAAGGAATACAACACCGAGTGGGCAATATAATGTGAGCAAGAGTGAGGCACTGTTGCTGTCAACACTTCCCATCACTGGCAGCATAGGCACGGCATGACATAAGGGACGACAGGGATGCAACAGCAACCGGGTACGTTCATGACCTTGAAAACATCATATATAGCTTATGAAGGTCATTTTCTATGAAGCTCCACAACACCAAGTGCTTGATTTTGACAAATATCATCATTTACAAGGTGAAATGGGGACCTTCAAGTAAATGGAAGAAAGACTGAACGATACACCAGCACATCTATTTGAACACTGCAACATCGCACGAACGGTAACATTCTGCCAAAGTTTCACTGTGTCCTCCAGCATTTTCCTTGACTCATTTCCCACTTTCTTTGCCAGACACTTTTCACAAAAACATAATGCAAAAGACACAAAGGTTTTAGATGCCACTTGGTGCCAGTCAATGAGACTTTGGCCATTTACCTGTGGGGAGATGGCTTCATCTTAACTTTGCATAAACAGTTACTCCTACTCTGATTCAGAAACTTCCATTAAACAAAGGAAAACAGCAAGGTTAGGAAAAAACATTCAGTGCCTTCCCATGCAAGATTTTTGGTTACTCTTTCTTTCACTATAAATAAGTAAAAACCTTTGAAATACCAGGACAATGAGTTTCCCAAAGAGAACCTGTACAGATCATCTCAATGTGTTCCATTGTAAAAACAAATTAAATAGCAACCAATAAGAAAGTTACCAGGTCAGGCCCAGCTCCAGCCTTCAAGAGCATACATCTAGTATTAAATGTCAGTACCTACCTAGAAGTGCCTGAAACAAGCTGCTCTTAAAGATGCCCATCACCTTTCTGATGGCTTTTTTCAGTTGTTGCTCTTCTGGCTTCCTTAGTTTTTTGCAATATTCTTCCAGCAGCACTAAAGCTCGGTCAGTATCTAAAACAAACAAGGGGCAAAACGGAGAGATTAACCCAACACCAGGGAGATTATCACGTGTCCGAGATCTGCTTGCAAAGGGAAAACAATCTTTTGAATGGCATCTACAACAAGTGCTCAACTTTCATTTATCCAAAACCAGCTGGAAGCTATGGGGTTTGGGCCCAATTACAGTTTGCAGAAGCTACAAAATTATAGACCATGACAGATACCCATGCAGGAAAACCGGCCTTAAAACATATTCAGAGGAGACGTGAAAGCGTGTGCTTGGCATCTTTAGCACTCAATTCTCCATTCTCTGAATGGCAAATGTGTATCTGAAAGGCAGATGTCCAAGAGCCTGGTTGTATTTTTCTGTTTCCTCACTACATAAAATTGCTATCTACCTCTTTAGTAAAAATGAGACTTTGATAGTTGACTTTCATTCATGTGTTGGCTCAAATGCAGCAACCCAGCCTTTCTGTAAGAGTCCAGAGAAACCAAGCTCTTTTTCTCCTGCTGCTATTAGCTTCGTGTAGTCGTTTACCAATGGCATAAGTGACATAAAATTGTATGAAATCCAAACATCACCATCTTACATGTAAGAAAATAGAGGAAAATGGACAAACAGACTTCACCTTTCCTTCTCTCTATCCTAACTAGCTCACAGAAATGTCCTCACACATATGTATGAGACACAGATATCTGCACATGCTTCTGTAATTATATTGCCACCAAGTTTGCAATTACATTACCAAACTGGAAAAGAAGGTAATTAATAATTAAGGTGAAACAAGTGCCTCAATCTAAATCTCAGTTTCATGCAAGCTTCATTACCAGGAGAGGTTCAGATACTTTACATAGGTTAAACTCAATAAAGTACTGTAAAAAGGCTTGGAAAGGCAAAAAGACTGCTTTTATCACCCTTTTTTTCTAAATAACTGAAACAAAACTTCTTTTTCACGATATAAGAACTGATTGTCTTTGTCTTGAACATGATCCCTGTAGCATGGGCCTTGTGGTGTGATAATCAGATGAGTTTGCAGTAGGGGAGAAGACACGATTTGTATCCTGTAGGTTGATAACATTCTCAAATGAATAAGGGGAAATATGTAAACAATGGTTAATGTTTAAGAAAATACAGTTTCTTTTCTCTCTCCTCACAGAAATTCTGGCTGGTCCTAAGTATTTTATCAGAGAAAGGAAAAACATGATGAATAAAAAGGAATGGTATTTAAATGTATATTTACAGGCACACACATATAAAAAAAATACACATGTATTACATATATATGAAAATTTGGGAGCATTTCATAGCAGTGCAGACATTTATACAGCAAAGGAGCTCACAGTTCTCTACTGCAATCCTACCTTAAGGGAGTCACCAAGAGGGAACCCATTCTTCCTCTAGAGCTGTGCCAGGGCAGGAAAGGGTTAGGCAATGGCCTTGTTTTCACCTGCAGGTAGTAGTGCACTTATAACCCACAGGGAGGTAGCTCAGCTCTTTTAAAAGCCAGGTCACAACACCTGGGCTGGGCTCCCACCACAGATCACCCCAATCAAAAGCACAGCCTTAGAATGAAGTTCTGGGTCCAAGTGGGATATGGTTAGGATATTCCAAAAGTGGTTGGGAATAAAGAACTAATTCTACCTGTGAGCTCAGCTTCTTTTGCCTTGAAAACCCAAATGACACCATACCTTTCACTGACCTCATGACTATGTCTGACCCACCTGTGACATCTGTGCTGAGCCAGTCTGTCCTCAATAAAATAATCAGTTAATAACTTAAAAGCATAGGTTGGAACCAGGTGCTTACCTTCCCCCCAGTACAGACAGGTATATGCAGTGAAAACATGATTCTTTATATTAAACTGAAGCAGCAAAGAGTGGTGGAAAACCACTGCAAAGCATCCAGTACTGAGGACATTTCAGTGGTCTGAGAAATCTGGAAAATGGTATTTGAATGTCTATTCCATGCCAGAGAGACACCCTACCTCTCCCCCTTTCTTACTCACTTGGTGGAGCGTGCTGACATCCTCTCCTTCATTAATCCTTCCTTCCTTAAAGTGTATGGTTCTTATTTTTTAAAAAAAAAGCTTCAAAAAAAGTAGCATCCACTGGGGGTATGAGCAGAGTTTTTATTTTCACTTATTTTTTTTCAACCCATCAAGATGAAAAAGCCTGCTTTTGGTTGACCCCAAACCAGTCCTAAACTCTACAAACTAAACAATCAGCCACAAAGCACAATTCTAGTGTTAAATCTAAATTCTGGCTAAATCCCAGATGAAGTAATTATCTTCCTGTCTAATTTTCCTCTCTAGCTTCAATAGGATACATTAATTTTTACTCCCTCCCTAAGCTCCTGCATGGAGTTGCAGCTTTTTCCCGCACAATCACACTCAGTAGTGGGGTATCTCGGTTTCCAAATAACCTGTGGTGGGGTGCATGTGCTGGGAGACCCATTCACCCCCAGGGCTGCCCTCCTTTTGCTGAAAGCCACCCCTGATGTTCTGGTATCAACTGGCAATACAGCTTGACCAAGAGTATTTTAGCATGTCGGGGAGGGGGGAGGCTGTGTACCCACTGCTGCTGGAGCACTCCTGAAAAGCCAAGGGCTTTATGGAGCCTAATCGAATCTCCTGCCATTTTGGCACAAGACTGGGTTTTCAGAAAAGCAACTTTCAGCCTTTTTGATGAATGTTACTGGTTCTTAATTACTTGGGGATAGATCTTCATGTGGATTTGTACAGTATTTAGTAGGATGGGGCATAATCCTGCTCAGCACAGCCACACAACATTCATACCTCTGCAGAACAACCAAAGAGAAATACGAAATAATACAAAAATATGGCATTTCTGAAGAATACCAAGTACTCTGTCCAAGATAATAAACATCTTCAGCTCCTAGTTATACCCAAAACAGATGAGAACATCCAGTTCTTTGCCTGTTTGGGCTGCCTGACAAAGCTAAAACAATATTCGGCTGCAAGAACTGACTGCCTGGACTGCAGCACAATAGTCAAATAAGAACCATATTCCCTGCCACCCAAATTAAACCAAAATTTCTGAAGCTAAATCCCCACACATTCTTCTCATCAAGAAGACTAGCAGACTGGTGGTTTTCATGAAGGACTAGATCACTGTATGTATGGGATTAACAATATCCAATGGAGCATGCGGTTAATTTTTAGCAGCCAAAATAAGTCCTGTACCTTACAGTCTCAATATATCATAATACAACCAAAAAAAAACCTTTGTTCTATGGTACCACTGGTCTTCAGTGCTGATACTAAAACCAGATTCAAGCAAGACCACAAATCCACTGAACACACAATTTAATATGCCAAGCTGTGGGCCTCCGTCTTGATCCCAAGTACATCCTTGGTCTGCTAACAAAAGACCCCTGAAAAGTCAGCATCAGCTGTGCCCCATGAGGTCTACTGGACATAGGTCTAGTTTTTCTTACTTTTTCTTTGCATATTATGGAACTATTTTTGAAATTGATCCTATTGGCATTGAAAGATGACTTTGACAAGAACCATTCAGAAGATAAAGGCTTACAAAAACTCATATATATTTAGACAGTATATGAATTACTGTTTATTTAAATAAATCCCGCTCTAAACACCTCAATACAACAGCAGGAAAAAATTCTTTAAGGCAAAAACAGATTTTATGGTCCTACAGTATCTTGTCCAAGAGGTTATTAGTTAACCCAAACTAACAATTCTGTAAATCTTGTTGCCGTATCACTTCATAATTTTTTTAACTGATCCATAAATGTTTGTGGTTTATGTTACTGATCAGGGAACGGGCAACTGCTACAATACAACAATTCAGAGATATGTCATACTGAAACAAAACTGTAGACTAGTAACTTTGCTCACTGGATTTTTGAAAAACCTTTTCCTCCTTCAAACAATCTAAAGTTTTATCACACAATAAATTATTGAACTTCTATTCTACAGAATGAGTCCCTGATCAATACAATGTATTGCTCTATATAAGAATAAAAAACAAAAAGGCAAATCCTTTCCTTGGAGCGACTACTCTAGATGGGATCATTAGAGAATAACCCACAATTTATAATCCCCATACTTTATAGACACACTTTTATATAATGTAGATTTTTAAAGCTCCCTAAGTAGACAGTTATACTCTACAGCCAAGAATCTGTTGGGGCAATGCTTATACAACTGATGGAACAACTAATAAAATTTTATAGAAAATGCATTGTTAATACAACCCAATTTGTATTTTAATAAAACATAGCTTTGGTATAATTTACAGAGAAAAAAGTTTTCCAGGGATACTGTCAACAAGAAATAAACCCCCACACACAAGCAGGGAGTGTGTGTTATGTACCAGGAGAAATTAAACTCTCACCAATAAAAATTGTTTCCTAAAGCATTGCTCTTGAAATGTAAGCTACACGTATGAAAGACTAAATGTCATAATTACACATATTTGAAAGCATGAAAGGCAATTCTGTGATTCATTTATCATCTACTTTGATAAAATGATGTCAAAATCAATTCTATCATCTTAGCTACTTCTCAGTGTCCATATCCAAAATCTGGATGCCACTTGCAGTATGAACCAGTACCTTAAAAGCAGAATTCCCTTCCTCTTCTGGTGCATTTTTTGCATCTTTGCCATGCTCTCATTTTTTGCAAGTACATTTTAGAATCCGTGAAACTTCATTTAGGGAAGGAGACACAGAAAAAATTGAGCTTCAGTTTTTTTCCATAAGAGCGTAACTAGTGAACACTCTGCTTTTGTGTTTAGGTGACTGGAAATCTTATACAAAAACTGAGGCACATGCCTACATGGTGCATGTGCACAGTGCTTGTGAGGACAGCCATACAACTGCAGAGTGAGCAAAGAAAAGCACCTAAGTGCTGTGAAATCAAAATGTCATTAAGTACACTTTACACTGGTCTAAACAACTACGCAGCTGCAGCACTGCAGAGGAACCAGCTCCGTGGTGTCCTTTGAAGTACCTGTCCATTGGTTTGACCCTGTAGACCCAATGTTCAACTATTTACTTTAGCAAAATATTAAACACCCCTGGGAGTTGCGCTTGCTTGAAGGCAGCAGGATTGGACTTCACTTACATGCCACTTGAGTTGTCTAGCTATAGTTACTGCAGAATTGAAAGCATGGTATGGGTAGAGTTGAAGCACGGCAGCTCTGCTGGGGTGAAGACAGCTGTGTTGATTAAAAAGTCTTTGCTGTGTCCTGTGCCTTCATACGGGACAGAGGATGACACAGCCATGCCCGCACGTGGCAGTTCACACAACGTTACATCTCTGGGGACAGCTACAGGATACAGGAAACAGTTTCCCTAGATATCTCCCAGATGTTATTCAAACCATTTATCCTTCAGATGAACTAAATATATTAGATCTGAAGATAATTTAGGAATATCTATGGATTTCAATAATTAAATTGGAAAATATTTTACTAACAAGGTTAATTGAAACTATATGAGAAAGATAAAACCAATTCAAAATGAGTTTGCAAGAAGCTCCATCCCGAAACTCTTCAAACCAGGGTATGTTGAATGATGATGACTCCAAACAAACAAACAGGTGATGGAAGCACCACATACTTCAGGCAGGTGCTGTTACATCCCTCTCTTCAAGCCCTTAGAGCTCCTTCTGGCCACAATAAAGCCATACAGACTGAACTCCGTCTGGACCCACATACAGCACCGGCCAGGACCGACGACTGGTTTTGCTAAATCGCTATGACACGTGAAGTCTGCTGAGAGCTGCTGCCGCCTGCCACAGGGGTATGACCCTGTCACCCAACTCCTGCTGGGAAGCAAGGTAGATGGAGAGAATAAAAGCAAATACGATTCTAAATTCAGCAAAAACTGGAAGCTTCTGCCTTGCACGAAATCAGAGTCGGCTGGTTAACAGTGCCCTGCACCAGCGCAAGGTCATATCAGGCAGCCACTGCCCCTCAGGGGACAGCCACTGCCCCTCAGGGGACAGCAAGCCTACAACAGCACGTTGGTAACTTTAGGATTCTATAGAATCATAGAATCACTGGGTTGGAAAAGACCTTAGAGATCATCCAGTCCAACCGTATCTGTCCGCCACTAAACCATATCCCTCAGCACCTCATCCACCCGTCTCTTAAACACATCCAGGGATGGTGACTCCACCACCTCCCTGGGCAGCCTGTTCCAGTGTGTGATAACCCTTTCGGTGAAGAACTTCTTCCTTACGTCCAATCTAAACCTCCCCTGGCGCAGCTTGAGTCCATTCCCCCTCGTCCGATCATCTGTCATTAGGGAGAAGAGACCAACACCCACTTCTCCACAACCTCCTTTCAGGTAGTTGTAGGCAGTGATCAGGTCTCCTCTCAGCCTCCTCTTCTCCAGGCTAAACAAGCCCAGTTCCCTCAGTCGCTCCTCAGAAGACATATTCTCCAGACCCTTCACCAGTTTTGTGGCCCTTCTCTGGACACGCTCCAGGACACACTTCAGAGTTTGTGAATGAAAAGGCTTCTGGGGTGCAACAGTATCACAAATGCTGACTTAAACAAAAAATATTATTACTTCACCAGTGAGAGATGTTAACATCAGCTGAGATCTAACCCTAACTGAGTTAGTAAAATGAAGGGGGCTTTATATCAATTTCTCTTTTACTTCTTTTCCTAATTATATCTGCTCCCATCCCTAAGAAGGATTTTGATTATTTTCTGACTTGTGAAGTCTGTGGCATAGGTGACTTTTTAAAAAACCTCACACCAACACATTTCAGGAGACCCTTTCCAGCTTCTGGAGAATCAGAACTGTGAAAATGTAGGGCACTGAAGCTGGAAAAGGCATGAAGAATGGGGGAGGAGAAACACAACAGCCAAAATAGAAGTGAGAAATGCAATCAGAACACTGGGAAAGAGAGCAAGGAAGTTTTGGCAGTGAACTTTGACAACCTGGGAAGAAAAGGATGTCAAAAACTCCTTTTACATTTGGAGAGTTCACATCTTCATTTAGACGACCACTGAAAAAAGACCCAGAAGTCTGAGCAAACACTGTTCCCTGCCTCAATTATTTTAAGAACTCTTGATTTGATCCTCTACTCTGGAAAGGTCAAAAAATTGAAATTAGTTGTTATGGATAAATGGTACAGGATGCAACATTTTATAATAAATTTCCAGGCAACCTGCCTTGGGACTGCTCCAACCGAAAGCCATCAGTAACTCATTTAACTTTTTCACTCTTTATACACAACAGCAAACACAAGGAAATAAATCGTGTTAGAATGCAATGCTCTGTACACACACCTGGGCTTTAAAACTCCTATATCATACAATCATAGAATGGTTTGGGTTCCAACCCCCCTGCCATGGGCAGGGACACCTTCCACTAGACCAGGTTGCTCAAAGCCTCGTCCAGCCTGGCCTTGGACACTTCCAGGGATGGGGCATCCACAGCTCCTTGGGGCAACCTGTGCCTTTGCCTCCCCACCATCCCCGTGAAGAACTTCTTCCTGATATCTAATCTAATCCTCCCCACTTTCAATTTAAACCCATTACCCCTTGTCCTGTCCCTACAGGCCCTTGTAAAAAGTCCCCCCCAGCTTCCTTGTAGCCCCTTCAGGTACTGGAAGGCTGCAGTAAGGTCTCCCCGGAGCCTTCTCTTCTCCAGGCTGAATAAGCCCAACTCTCTCAGCCTGTCCCCATAGCAGAGGTGCTCCAGCCCTCTGAGCATCTTCATGGCCTCCTCTGGGACTGAATTTTTAGGATCTGAAGTTTCTGGAGGTGTAAGCCAGTTAAATTTTAGAAAGAAACATAGGAAAAAGTATACTGAGATGTTTGAGAATAACACAAGCTGTAGGCTCCAAAGCTTAAAAAGGTTTAAGAACTATTAGAAAAATAACAATCATAAAAAATATAAACATTAATATAAGATGCCAATTAACCTAGCAGATTGCACAGAGGGAGAGCAGACAGGCAATATGCAGACCTGTACAAGCCAGAAACCGCTCAGCATCCCAGGTCCTTCACGCCCACAAACAGGACTTTAATGAACTGTCAAGAAAAGGCAACATATGGTTTATGCAACCTTGAGGAAGCATAAGGGCTTACGTATGTGACAAATACTATCACCCAGTGTGATGAGCACTCAAAACAAACAAGCAAAAGGGTTAAAAATAACAGCTCCTGAGAGTATGACATGTAAAGCCATCTTCCGTCCTGCTGGGGAAAACAAGTGGACAGAAAAAGGGCGAGTTAATTGTTTAAGGGATTACAAGGCAGTCTTATTTCTAGGGTTTCAGCTTTTAGGCACCAGATCAGCAAACAGAGGAGACCAACACGTAATCTCTGAAGATTAATCTTGGGCCAATGGAGAGACTCTTTCAAGGAATAACATTTAAAGTTAAGGTTGCACCGAGCTGCCCTCATTCTCTGATAACTGCAAAAGAAGCGCAACATCCCTAAATTAACCGTACCCGTGGTGAATTCACTGCACAGACTGTTTTCCTGCAAAACACAAATTTAGGAACAGTTTAGTTGCAAAGCAATGTTATTCTAGACCCTGATGCCGTTGGCAGGCAAGAACTGGGCCAGGTATTCCGTGAGAAGAACTGCTATGTACATCCAACGGCAAATCTCACCAAAAAAGGCAGTATTACACGCTCAGGCATATTAAGGGGAAACCAGGCATCTAAATGCCAAGGGAAACTGTCCTGGAGTAAGGAGGGCAGGCAACTCGGCACTGGAGGGTGTTGCACAGGTCCCTGGGTGAACAGCTAGCAGGTGAGGCTGCAATCCAGCAGCAGTTGCACAGCAGTCTCTTAGAATCATAGAATGGTTTGGGTTGGAAGGGACCTTAAAGATCATCTAGTTCCAACCCCCATGCCATGGGCAGGGACACCTTCCACTAGACCAGGTTGCTCAAAGCCTCATCCAGCCTGGCCTTGGACACTTCCAGGGATGGGGCATCCACAGCTTCTCTGGGCAACCTGTCCCAGTGCCTCACCACCCTCTCTGGGAAGAACTTCTTCCTGATATCCAATCTAAACCTCCTCACTTTCAATTTAAACCCGTTACCCCTTGTCCTGTCACTACAGAACCTTGTAAAAAGTCATCCCCAGCTTCCTTGTAGCCCCTTCAGGTACTAGAAGGCTGCAATGAGGTCTCCCCGGAGCCTTCTCTTCTCCAGGCTGAACAAGCCCAACTCTCAGCCTTTCATCACAGGAGATGTTACAGAATATTGATTGGTGCAGATGATGCAACCCACGGGGCTAGATGCTCTGCAAGTCAGATTGTTTTGAAGGGCAGGAGTTCTGCCATGTCAGCTGAACTCTCTGAGAAACAGAAATTACAGAGACACCCTGCCTGGAGGAGCTCTCTTAGGTGTTCTGTTTACCTCCCCGCTGTGCAGAAGGATCAGACTTGCATCCATCCCACAAAAGCCTGTCTGACCACGCCTACAAAGCCCACAAGGTCCCTCACCATCTGACTTCAGCTTGAAGGTTCTAGTGGGGCTTTTCCTTCTATATAATTTCCATCTTTTTTTTGTTATAAATCAGGACAACTACTTCTTCTCCTCCAGCTGTGGAAAGCAAACCACCATTATTCTCTTTATAGCCTCCTCGATACTGTGGGACTTGTCATGTCCCTCCCCTGCTCTGTCTCCTTTTTCCTAGGCTAAACAGATCCAGCCCTTGCAACTTTTGTACATGGCTTACAATTCCAAAGCCTCTTATTTTCTGTTCTGGAATTAAATTTATCTTAAAACACGATCTCTAAATTCCGGCTGAAGACCCAGTAACACCACAGAATGCAGACTGGTAAATGACTCTGGACAGACACACCACCAGCTTCCCAAAACATCACACACACAAATGATCAGGGAAGCAATGATTAAAAAAATAAAGTGCTTGGCCTCTTCTTTTTGCTTGTTTGTTAAGAATCAGACATTTTGTCTAATTTACTGTGAGGAAAAATGGCTCCTGAAGAAGAATTTCAATTATCAATTATTAGCTGCAATGGAAGAGTGTTGTCCAAGTACCTTCACGCTTGATTTTACAACATGTAACCATCCATCTAGTCTCTTACACTGCTCCCTTTACATATTTTTTACTTTCAGATATATTCCTTTAAACGTGACCAACTGGAACTCAAGGAACAGGATTAACTATATATAGATCAGTTAGTGACTGGCTCAGCATAAAATCACATACTTTCCTCCAGCATTTCTGCTTATCAGAAAGCATCTTGAAAACCAAGCTGCCTTCCTGCCCCAGTGCTCCCAGATGGGAATATCTGACCCCTGCATGCCCAGATGTCCCTCCTCCACGCGCCCCTTCCTGCAAACTACGATTAAATCTTACAAAAACACGTAACATTTAGTGCATAATCTGCTCAGCGTTCCTTTTTCACAGTGAGCTCTTTTTCCCAGCCACAATGAAGGTAATGTGGGGCCCGCTCATCAGTGATCATTGCTTGACCTGGCTACGCAGACTGCTGCAGCTTCTGGGGCCCTGAAACTCCTTTTAAAACTACAGAAACCCTGGAAATATAAGTAACTTCACCTGAACTTCTTGTTTCTGCCTTTCAAGTTTCGCCATGTTAAAATCTAGGGGTAAATCAGCAATGCAAATATGAAGACAGAATGAAAAATGAAGGCACAAACCCCCAAAATGATGTAGCATCAAATGAAAACTCTTATTTATGCAGCAGAATAAACGCAAATTGACATCTTCGGAGTGTAAAATTAGGAAAGAGCCCTGCTTTGAAGAGCTGACAATCTAATGGGATGTAATGCACAAAACCAGAGGAACCTGATGTATAGTTGGAAGAGTAAAAGCCAGGAGTTATACACTTACTACAGCTGCTGTGGATTTTGGGGTGGATGGGTTTTTTTTGTTCAACGTCAAAATTACCCTAAATGTGAAAATGGAATAAGACAGAAAGCTAACAAAAAGATGTCTGTTCTGTAATAAATAACTTCCAAACTCATACAAAAGAAGTATTATTTCACATGAAAGAAAAAAAATGTGGAATGAAGAAAATTCAGATTTAATTCAGCAACACTGACATCCTCCTAGAGATGCAGAAAAATAAAATGGAATGAGATTAAATTGCCTTTATTTATTACCAAAATACGCACCATGGTTTTACATTTTCTCACATGCACTTTGGGACTTTTCATTTGAGAACCTTTGTACCGGACTGGTCTCCGAGTTGACAAACAAAACACATGCCTCCAGGCTACAACAGCAAATGGGTTCTGTGGTTCAGACATCAAACAACTGAATCTGTAGATCTGCAAAGTTTGGTTTGGGGGTTTTGTGGGGTTATTTTGTTAAAAGCACAGCTCAGCAGGCATCCATGTGCATGGCAGTTATTGTTATAGCGCACAACACCTAGGACTGAATTGGAAGGTGACTTGAATCATTCCACTACAGAGTATCGCGATATATACCATACAGCCAGAAGGGCGGGCATTGTAAAACACAAAATATTGGTTTCTGACTGTAAAACCATAAATTGTCCAGACTCCCTCTTCCCAGGAAACTCTACGTGATTCAATTCCCTGATAAATGTGTTTTGCAGGAAGCACTGACCTCTTCATCCCAGAAGCAAAGACAGACTTAAGGACATTTGCACTGACTAGTCCTGGCAAAGAGAGGAGACACCAAAAGCTCCTCTGGACCACAGCAATTAAAAAGCAAGTGGTTTCTTCACACATTTTATATGTTGGTTACCACTGCCATCACCCATCAGATCAAGGTAGCTTTGCTGGCTATTTCTGGGGTGAATATGGGAAGAGAAAACATAATCATTATTTCTATAACACTGTTGTTTGACACTGTTTTAATCTACAGTAAATGCAAGAAGATACCATAGTGAAACAGACCTTAAATACTTGTAAGAAGCAACCTGGTATGACCTGACCAAAATAAGGAAATCTGACTAAGGCAGATTTTTTCTCATTTTGCTGAAGCAGGAAGTGCAAAATCATCTTTTATCACATTTGGCCTATAGTTATAAATTCAGCTTTTTATCCGTGGTCACACTCTGACATCTAACTTGGCCATCTGGAACAAATTCAGAAGGAAAGAGGAGAGGATGAGAAGGAAAAAAATATGCTTATAATGCAAGACACCATTACTTCTACTGAGTGCAATAAGCATTTAACAGGAATGGAGGAGAGGATGCACAGCTGCGTCCGCATCAACACTAGAGTTGCCTCCAATTCTAGTGACTAACAGTGAAATAATTCTAACTATTTTCCCCACAAAAAATAATGAATACTATTAATTTATAGCACACCTAGAACACACAGCATCAGCCCTCAATAGTTTTTCCACTAAAATTCCTATGAGAGACTGAGACACCCTCTAACAGAGGCAAATGAGTTGGTGTGGTTACCCTGTGTTCCCTCTGCGGGGGAGAGAGAAGACGACAATTATCCAGAATCCAATTCAGATCTCAGGTGGATTAAAATGGCCTTGGAAAGTGGATCGATCCCTCTGCTGACCAAAGCAGCCCTCCAGCACAAGCTGGGCACCCCATGTAGGTGATGCACCTAAAATGGGATGGATCTGCACTAAACATCTGACAAATAACAGAACAGCTGGAAAAAAAAGAATATAAACTTCACTATTCCCAATCCAGAGTCCACTTGGCTTTGAAGCATTTATATAACAAAGACTTGTTCTGTATTAGGGCTGCTCCTGTAGTCCTTTTGTGTGCAAAATATCTCCCTGTTTTTCACAGAGGAAACAATGGCTGGCTGGAAAAAGATGACTGCCATAAAAGCAGCTACATCTTTAAATCACAGCTTTCTGGTGAAAGTTGGCAAAGTTTACGGAGCAATTTTCTGCCACTTGTTTGCTTAACTTTTGGAAAACGAAAATCGTTCTTTCCACAGTCTGTAAACATAACCTACAACTTTGCACTGCCCCCAGGCAATTCAGCATGAAAACTGAGAGATAGTTGAACAGAACTTGGGGGAAAAATGTGGCCTTTTAGTCACGACTTGAGAATATTCATTCAGCAACTGAAAGGACAAAAAACCCTCTAATATCAATGATTTATTAGAAGTAAAAGGGAAACAAAAATCTCCAAAACACGCTGGCCTTGCTGCTGTGAGAAACCTAAACTACATTCATTCATTTTTAAGCACCAAAAGATATAATCCTAAATTTGAATGTTATCTAAATTGCCAGATTTAAAGAGATTTAGGGCCCAAAGAACTCCAACACATTAATAGGAGCTAGATTTGTCTGGTCCTTTAGGAACTTTGCTTTAAAAGCTCCTGCCAAGCTGGTTTTAGGCCCCTTCCTTTCAACAGACCGGCCACATGAAGTTAGCATCACCACTACAGAATCTAGCGTTGCATAAAGCGCCTCTGCCAGACCCTTCCGGACGGCACAGAAGTCCACACGGGGTCAGACTGAGATTTTTAATTCTTGACACTGATGTGCTTAATAAAACACATCCTTGAGAGCATTTCTTTACACAGAGGTATGATGAAGAAAGTTATTCCATGACAAAAAGAACCAGCGTGCCTTTATAAACTGGCTACAAGGGGGAGCAAGTCAAGATGATACCAACAGCGGCCCACAGGTTTCCTCTGGCTAAAGATACAACTTCTCTCACTCTCGGAGATGGAAAGTGGGATGAGGGCAGTGTGAATCCCAACACTCAAGTCTCCCTCACTGCCTAGGCATAGCTAGATGTGTAAAGACGATGACAGGGTGAGTCTAGAAGCACATGTGCAGCCAAGCATCTAGATGTGGGGGTTCCTGCCATCTCCATGTGAATCACAAGCAGGGTTCCAAAACTGGAAGCTGGTCTCCATCACAGAGGAGCATGGATCTAATTAGTTCTTTCCGTCACTGTGAAAGACACGAATGAATTACAGTAACATTTTACGCTCTTAACTATTCTGTAGACGAATCCAAAATACGTGTAATGACAGGCCTAAATATAGGCCCTTACAGCGAACAGAAATCAACCCAGCTAAGTAATTCAGGGAGGAAGCGGGAAAAAATATCTAAAATCACACAAAAACCTGATTTCACTTAGTAACCTGACTTCACTTCTTCTGTACAGTAGTACTATTTCACTTTAGAGCGAGGCTTTCCTCAGGAAGTTCCATCAGTTTGTTATAAATAGTTGTATTCAAGCGTATCTGAGTTTGTTTGTGAAAGTAAAGTAAAAGCTAAGCGAAAATAATGGATTTATTTACTTCTCAAATTTGTTCATCCACATCGTCTCTAAACGGCCCCGCCCACCAACTAATTTTGTAGCTAAAATCAAATGGCTGGTTTGAATTAAAATTATAAGCGCACTTAAGTGAAAGACGGGCAACCAGAAGCCCAAGAGAGGAAGCCATTTGTCCGGTCACACAGCAGTAGTGCAATAATCCATACGGCGTCTCGTCCCTTACCCAAAGGGAGCACATTCCACACCTGCTGGACGCTCCATCCTCCCCAGCCAGCCTTGCTCTTTCACTTCCTCCGCCGAGGCTGACAGCAAACATGCCAGCTCCCAGTATTCATGGGAATGTGGAGCCGTATTTCCCTCCAGAATGAAGTGAGAACACAGAATCCTTTCCCTTCATCAGGCAAAGGCAGTCACGTACTGATAGAATCATAGAATCATAGAACGGTTTGGGTTGGAAGGGACCTTAAAGATCATCCAGTTCCAACCCCCCTGCCATGGGCAGGGACACCTTCCACTAGAACAGGTTGCTCAAAGCCACATCCAGCCTGGCCTTGAACACTTCCAGGGATGGGCCATCCACAACATCTCTGGGCAACCTGTTCCAGTGCCTCACCACCCTCTCTGTGAAGAATAATGATACAAACATGATCAGAACCAGGAGCGAGCCTTTTATTTCCACATCCATCAGAAATCAATGCATCCTCTAAGTTAGATGCTTATTATGATTAAATAAAGTATTTCTTCACTGACCGAACAGGACTAGGCTTTTAAAAGCAAGATGGCAGGCATCCTATCAAGCAGCAAGGTAAATTAGGTCCAAAGCTATGTGAAATTTGAAGACCAGCCCTGGATGTGAGAGCTCCCTCAAAGGCAAATTCTCAAAATGCATCCACCATTCTGTAGAAAGACCCAGAACTGGCCAATGCCAAAGAAAGCAGTGCTCGATAAAAACTCCCAGTGAGAAATATCAGGATGTTTTAAAACTTGTTTTAACAGGTTTCTCCATTTCAAGAGTGATTTTAGGAGAATATTTTGATCAAATCCAAAAATAGCAACACATAGAGAAGCGCTGAAAGGGAGAGGAATAACCCTGTCCTTAATGCTGCTATTGAAACACACACTTTTGGACAGCCTAGAAGAGAGTATCCCACCCAGATCCCTGCAGGTGTCATGGGTGGGAAAGACAGCAGACATAAACTCTCAAATACCTAACAGCAGAAAGGGAAAATAAATCATTAACAGAAATATGAAACTAGCCAGAAAAAGCGCTGTCAAAAGCATAAAGCAAATAAATGGGGGGGGGGGGGAAAAAAAAAAAAGGAAAAACAGGTTTTAAACCAAGGGAGCAGCATCAACAGGAAAAATCCCCTCTATGACCCTAATATTCACAGGAGTATTAGGGATTAGTTGTAACAATGGCAGATTTTTATTTCAATGATAGCAAGTTTCAAGTTGCCAGCATGCTTTTAATTGCACTGAGGAAGTTAAAGTCTATTGCATGGGCCAGACAAATTAAGTCATTCAAAATAATAACAATAAAGTTGCTGATTCTCTAACATTTTTAATCCTGCAATTTACATGCTTCAATACATTCTTGGCGATACTTTTCTAATATCCAAATACATTCACACTGGCGACTTCAGTACACTGATTGATGTGACAGTTTGAGTATTTCAAAGAGGATATTTGGGTCTCTTGAGTTCATATTTTAAAACTGTGAAAATACATCTCCTTGTAAGACAGAAGAAGAAATTAGTACCTTAAGACTGACCCAGACCGTCATGAAACAAGCAGGAAAGCCACAGATTTTTAAGGCCAGAAGGGACCACTATGACTGCCAACCTAACTTCCTGCACAAAGGAGCCCACAAGAGTCCACCCAAAAAATCCCGCAGCAAGTATTTTGAAACTGAATAAAAGCCAGCCATCTGGCACAGAAAGATCCTAAAGGGTACGCCACCTAATTCAGGATTAAGACTTAAAATATGAAAAGACAGCCTTAATTTTCCTTCTACAAACAGGTAGCATATGCAAGCCTCATCAGTACCTCAGGGTGACACGTTTACAGCACAGCAGGAAGAATTAATTATTAAGGGCTGGTTCTCCTCCACACACGTTCCCCTCTTTACTACACTTGATCGTTAGGAATTACATGAATGGCAACAGGACCCATTAAAGTATTTCAGTTTTGAAAACTCATTTCTATACTGTCATCTGTTAAAATACAATCACAGAATCCAATGTATTGGGATTTGGTACAAAAATAATTCTAGCAATCTGTGTGTTATTATCATTACTTACAGAGTAAACGTTAACTCGTAACTAATAATGAAGGGTTATTCCTACAAAGAAAAAAATCCATAGTCACATCGACTCTATCCCCATTTCTGTTGTGTAACATTCACTTTTTGATCCTTCCCTCCCCGTTTTGGTATCCAGGGATATATCAGATCCAGGGACATCTGGAAAGATGAGCTGAATAGAAAAGGTCCACGTGCCATTTATTCTGTTAGGATACTCTGAAACGTTAAATCGGTGTCATATTTGCAAGGAGCCAGAAATAGCCTGAGGTCTACAAGTTTTTACAGAGTAAGGATTTGTCCTCATATATTGCCCAGTTCTCGTTTGAACGCTGGAAACCCCATTTTCCAAAGCTGCTTCTATACCTGCTGTAACCCTCAACTTTAGGAGAGAAGGGGCAAAACGTAAGGCTGGCCATCTTTTCCCAAACACTGCCATGCCAGAGTCATAAATACAGCACTTTTCTATTGTGTTAAAGCATGGAAATCAAAGTTAGCTAAAATCACCTTCAAAACACAGCTCTGGCAACTTTTATTCAAAATTAGCCTCGAAACCCTGTTATCTATTTACAGCGCTACCGATGGCTGATGCTTATCTGCCAAACACGTAAAGAATAGATAATAGACTAAACCCACGATTTTAAAATTCCCCTATTTGAGGCCAAATTCGCCATGACAAGTCTTAAAACATGGCATAACAAGGCTTTTAAAAAATTATTATTGTCAGTGCACGGATTTTCTCCCAGTTTTAGCGCAAAAGAAAAACAATTTCAATCCCCCATTAAAACACGTTTAATTTGAAATTGAAAGTGCTAGAAATCAACAATCTAACGAAACGAAGACGCGATATGAGACACGAAGCTTCATAGCCCACCTTTCTTCTTGACTGGCATTCTTCTTCCTACTGCTGAGTCTGGTTGCGAGCACTTACGTGCCGGTATTAACGGCGTGCTACCGGAACACCCTGCGAGGTCAGGGACTGGCTATCTACTGCAAAACGCTTTTACAGTTCAGTTAGGAAATGCAGCTTCAATCTTCATTTTTATCAATACTTGCTGTTTTCTTGTATTGGATTTCTGATGATTCCCAGGAATAAGAAAAAAAAAAAAAGGAGGGGGGAAAAAGGAAGCTTTGTGATTTTTTTTTAAGCGAGGTTTTCAATTTCTTTCAAATATATTTGAATCTACAAAAATACAAGAGAAAATGTTCCTTGGCAATATAAAACCTTATTATAACTCCTCTTCCGGCAGGAAAGTTTGAAATTAGAAGATTTTAGGTAATACAATTAAGGCACAGTCCATCTCTAGGCAGCTGTCTTAATACTCCACCTGTACATGCTCAAAAACACATTACTGGCAGGACAAAAACTCCCAAATAATCCAAATAAGGAGGAAGACAAAAACCATCCAAAGTGGGTCTTTAAACTTCTTCCACTTCTTGAATGAATTTTGCTAGTTATGTATGAGATGACTACACAGCAGACCGAAAAGGTCCCCTTTTTCCTCACCAGACAACAGCCTTCCAGTATCACCCTCTTACCCAACAGAAGTCACCAGCCAGTCACTTTCATTTTTATTATCTGCAAGCCACCCAGCCTTACGGTCCTTAATGTCCCTCTGATCCTCCCATGTATTAGAAGAGAGGATTGAAAACGAGGAAAGCAATCCCTTGACCTGGAATTATTAAAGTGACAGTGCTGCTCACTGGGCACTCTGGCAAAGCTTTAGACTGGCGTTATTTACTTCATGCCACTTCTTCCCTCGCGCAGCACGTGAACGAGGCGTAAGGAGGGTTGGGAGAAGAGCTTCACAAATGGTTCATTTTCAGAGATAATGAAGGATTAATGAAATAAAAAAGCCAGCCATGAGATCAGTCCAGAGCTCCCCACTCAGAAGCGCAGCTGGTTGGCTTCAGTATGAGCCGCTCTCTCGCTCCCCTTTTCTGGAAAAATAAGGAAAAAAAAAAAAAAGAGAGAAACAGAAACGGGATAGATTTTCCTCATTTAGGTCGTTACGAAAAAATACGGGTAAAAAGGCGGGCAAGCTCCAAACGCTCCCCTTCCCGGCGTGGGGAGCTGCGATGCCCATGACCCGGCTTGGCTCTGCACCGTCTTCTCTAGGAGGTGGGAACTGTGAGGGGGGCGGCTCGGTTCTGCTCTTTAACGCTCCCGGTTGGGATCTGTCTGCACCCGCTTCCCTCCAGGCGGGGACTCTCCCCTC